>NC_056737.1:732979882-733084882 GCF_019279795.1 Protopterus annectens | reverse complement strand
GGAGGACTTATGGCTGGTAGCGAACTTGGCGATTTTGTTGTAGCAAGAGGAAAGTTGTGTTTTTAGAGAGGACTGTAGATTAGTTAGGAGTGGAGCTCCATAGAGAAGGGAAGGGATAAGAAAGGAAGTAGAGAGAGGGATTTTAGTGGCAGGTGTAAGGTAATGATTTTGTCGGTAGAGCATATCTAGTTTTTGATGAGGTTTTTTGATATTTAGTTGTAGGTGGGAGATGAATTTGAGCTGGCTATCAATTTGGACTCCAAGTAACCTTAAACAGTAAACTCCAAGTAAAGACCCTGAAAACTGTCCAGTGCAGCACCAGTTTTCTGTGCTGTAACCCTATCAGAGGCCAGCAAGCGACTGGCTTCTCACACGTCCTCTGAGACATTGCAAACTTCTGCAGCAGATGTTGAGGAGAAACCATGACTGATAATTTCCAAAGGAGCCTATTCCACAGATTCTGGTGAGGGAAGAGTTCATTAGTACCTTTACTGAATCTAGGTGTGGCTCTGAGCCTCCTAGATTGGCCAAAGTGGACATCTCTCTGAAGAAGCAGCAGAAAATTAAGCACATTCCTCCCATTGCTAAGAACCCACAGAGGGGATGGCAAGATTTTATACAGAACTTCTTCACTGCCCTGGTGGCCTTAACAACACCTGAGAGGGAGTCTGTTCCTGCTTCTCCTTGGTCCTCTACTCCAGCTGAAAGGACTAGGGAGTCTTATCCTTCAGATGAGGAGGTGGATTCAAGGGATGAGTCCATTGGTCTATTACTTTCAAATTACCTTTCCTTTGTACTATGGGGCTGAGGAAGAGGATTCCTTGAGTCCTGACTCCTCCTTTGGAAACACAGCAGTTTGCATGATGGAGTTTAAGTGGGATTGCTGACAGGCCTTTGATACTCGAGGTACAATTAGTTGTTGCAAATGGAATCTCCTAACCTTTCTGCTGTATCCCCTGTGTTGAATGCCTTGTTGGATGTATTTGCAGCTTCTTCTTTGGCTCCTGATTCCCATCCTCCAGCCGCTAAGAAGCCTGACAATTTTTAAGTGCCAGAGGCTTTTAAGTACCTATACAAGTGTCCTCCATTCAGACCCTGCTGTGCTCTTTCTACAGACAAGCCATCCAAGATTTTACCCACTTTCAACCTTTTTATATCGGATGAGGATAGTAGGGCTATGGAGAGTTTATTTTTTTTTTGGGTGGGGGGGGGGAGTCTACACTTCTGCCACCTTAGCCTTCAGGGCTATTTATCAGATGCATATGACCAGATATGCCCTTTCTTTTTTTTTTTTGTCACAGCTTGGGGGGGTTGTTTGACCTTCCTGATTCTGAAGAAAAGACTGATGCCCTCTCCTTACTAAATTCCACTTCAGGTTGCCAATCACTTCATCAAACATAGTTATAATGCAGCTTGTGTATCCTCTTGAGCTGCTGCTTCTAGTTCTGTCATGAGGAGGTACTTTATGCTTTGCCTCCAGACTTTACCCAATAATATTAATTCCAAGCTTCTAGATGCTCCTTTGGACAATCCAGAATCTCTCTTGTACAGCTGCTGTTGACTTAAGACTCTTCAAGGCAAAGTGATACAAGATCTTAAACAAATCTTAGAAACAATCTTTCTAAGCCTTCATTTGTGCATCGGCAACCTTGTCAGCTTCTAAATATAAGAGGGTTCCTAAGCATATTTTTGCTGATTAACCCCCCCCCAGACTTTCAAAAATATCAAAAGCCCCCTTTTTCAAGAGAATCTGCCCAAATCTGACATATTGTCTACATTTCCCCTTGGCCAGAATCCCCCTATCCGGCAACAGATAACTTGGGTTCATTGGTTTCTGGATTCTGTCCATTATCCATCACTTTTATTTTATGATCTAGAAATCCCACATCCTCCACCCCCTTCTCGGGTCTTCCTCAGCCTCCTCCAGACCAACTTCATCTTTTTTTTTTTTTTTTTTTTTTTTTGGAGTTCTGGATGACTGCATCATTTATCTGGCTCCTGTATCCTAAGAAGGAACAGAGTTTTATTCCAGAATGTTCCTGATTCCCAGAAAAGTGGGATCCTGAAGACTGGCCTTTGGAGCCTTCCTTTCTAAAGATTTTCATTTTTGGATGCTTTCCCTCCAGACTCTGTTTCCCCTCTTTACTTCCACAGGCTTTTCTGGTATCCTTAGACCTAAAGGACACCTATCATCACATTTTCATTCACCCCCTGTTATGTCTCATGCTCTCCCTTTCAGTTCTCTGCTTTACCCTTTGGTCTTTTAATGAACACCCTTTGGGCCATAAAATATCTGGCCCTTGTAACCTTTTGCAGGCTTTGGGGAATCCCAGACATTCCCTTATCTGGATGACACCTACTTCTTCAGGCTTCCTCCCAGTCTAGGCTTTTACAGGATCTGTACTTCACCATGCTGCTTCTGCACAGTCTGTGATTTACCATCGGTCTCAAGAATTCCAGTCTAGCTCCTTCTCAAGACCACATTTTTCTGGGATGCAGAATTCAGGCCCTTCCAGTTTTGGCTTCTCTTCCTTTTTCCAATGTTCTGTTTCTTGCAATCTACTTCATGTCTCTGCTTCCACTTTCTCTCATTTTGCAAGGGAATTTCTCTGTATCCTGGGGTTCATAGCATCTACCATTCCCACGCTTCCCTTTACCAAGCTTCATATGAGGAAACTTCAGTGGTACCTAAAGGCAGTTTGGCTCTAGCATGGTCATCCTTTGGTATTTTCACTCCCCTTGCTTTTTTTTCTCAAACTCTAGTTACCCTGGTGGATTCAGGAAATCTCTCAATCTGGGTCTACCTTTGCAGACACCAACCTCTGCACGAGCTGTTCACATACCTGCCTATCTGGGGTGGGAAGGCACTTCCAACAATGTGAGGCTTCAGGATCTATGGCTGTTCATCAGAGGTCTGACTACATCAACATAAAAGAAATGAGGGAGCTTATTCTTGCTCTTCTGGCCCTCCATTCTCTTTGGTCTCAAGGGCCTTTAAATGTCTTTACAGGTATGTGTTACATCAACAAACCAGGGGTGTACAAGGTCTTGTCTTTGCAGACTAGCCCTTCAGATCTGGGATTTGACTATTCACCATCAGCTAACTCTTCAGGTGGCTTACATTCCTTCAGAACACAAACTTGAGGTAACCCTCCTGAGCAGGTCCTGAAAGTTTCACATTGCTGGGATATTCCTCAAGTGGATCTTTTTGCCTCCTTTCTGAACAGGCAACTTCCTCACTTCTGTTCCAGAGTCTCATGTCCTCTGACTTGAAAGTTAGGCACTATGTATCTTTCTTAGGAGATGTTTCTGTATACTTAACTTCATTTTCCTCAGCTTCCCAGGGTCCTACGCAAGATCAGGAAGACTCTCCAAGAATCTTGCTGTTGACTCCATTTTGACCCACAGACAGCACTGGTTCCTCCTCCTTTAATCTAGCCAGGGGCAATCATCACAAGTTACCTCGATGGATGGATCTTCTCACACAAGGCATGGGGTCACTCATTCACCCTAACTTGTCCACTTTAACACTTAAGTTAACACTTTGAATGGGATTAAAATCCCATCACCTAAACACTTTTCTGAGGACATGCTTAGGGTACTGCAGGAGGCCAGAAAACCCACTATCAGAAACCGCTATATGGCTAAATGGAAGAAGGTTTTCTGTTTGGTGTCTCGAGCATCACCTAGCTCCCTTCTCAGCCGGAGTCCTTTGGTACTTTCTTACTTGTGTGAATTGCTCCATGCTGGATTGGTGTATTCTTCTGTTAAAGCTAATTTTTCATCAATCTCTGCTTGTCTGTCTTTGAACCCACCACTGGCCTCTTGTTTTGAGGTCAAACAATTCCTGAAAGGCATCCTTCATAACAGGCCCTCAAGAAGACCTATTCTGCCCTGTTGGGACCTTAATTTTGTCTTTGAAAAAGTGACTGGCTTCTTTTAAGCCTGCTTATTATTTGCAACATTGTGCCTGGAAGAATGTTTTACTAGTTGGCCTTACTTCAGCCAGGAGAGTATCTGAACTTCAGGTTCTGATGGCATTTCCCCACTTTTTGGGAGGATGGTAGTGAGCAGCTGACATCAGTTTGTTCACCTTTGGGGAGGAAGGTATTCCAGTCCATGCACTGCTGACACTTTCTGATGCAAGGCCCAGCACTATAGGCTGGGCCTTACATCAGCTTCTGTGGGATATATGCTTTATGGCTGCCTGGATGAATGCTGCAACATTAACATCTATGGGAAAGAAATGTGAGGTAATTTTGCCCAGGGTACAAAAAAAATCTTGCTTCGATACCTCCATAACACTATAGCAAACTGGATAGTAGCTTTAGTCAAACCTACAATAGCATTAGTTTTGTACCATGTGCAAAAACTGAAACCTGTGAATAAAACCCCTACAGACTTTCTTTTCCAAACAATACCACGAATTCTCACTCTGTGTAGAAGAAAAAAAAAGCTAGAACATGTAACAACCCTGTTTTCTTTGACAGTTGGCAGTCGCATATTCTGACGTCCATGGCATAAAATCCTAAACTAGCATTGATTAAACTTCTCTTTTTTGTATAATATTTTACCCATTTGCTATTGAAATTATCACCATTGTGCTTCTTCTCTTGCATGACATTCAACTAAACATTGATTCATCCAATAGACATTGTCCAAAAAAAGGTATAATGATAAATGATACCAGGAGCTCTTAAAAGTTAACAAATTCCACTTTCAGCAGCCATTAATCTTCTTTCAGCTGTTCCCATTCGGGGTCACCACAGTGGATCATCTGTTTCCATTTCTTCCTGTCCTCTGCATATTTCTGTGTCACACCATCCACCTGCATGTCCTCTCTCACCACATCCATAAACCTTATCTTGGGCCTTCCTCTTTTCCTCTTACCTGGCAGCTCCATCCTTAGCATCCTTTTCCTAATATACCCAGCATCCCTACTCGGCAAATGTCCAAACCAATGCAATCTCGCCTCTCTGGCTTTGTCTGTCCAACCTGAGCGGACCCTCTAATATACTGATTCCTAATCCTGTCCATCCTCATCACACCCAGTGCAAATCTTAACATCTTAAACTCTGCTACCTCCAGCTCTGACTGCTGCCTTTTTGTCAATGCCATCATCTCCAACTCGTATAACATAACTTGTCTTGCTACCCTCTTGTATACCTTCCCTTTCACTCTTACTGGTACCAGTCTCGCAAATCACTCCTGACACACTTCTCCACCCTGCCTGTAGTCTCTTCCACACTCACCATTACTCAACTGTTGATCCCAAGTATTTAAATTCATCCACCTTCACCAGCTGTACTCCCTGCATCCTTTCCATTCCTCTATCCTTCCTCTCATTCACACACATATTCTGTCTTAGTCCTGATGACCTTCATTCCTCTCCTCTCCAGAGCATATCTCCACCCCTCCAGGGTCTCCTCAACCTGTTCCCTACTCTCACTGCAGATCACAATGTCATCCACAAACATAATACTCCACGGGGACTCCTGTTTGATCTCATCTATCAACCTGTCCATCAGCATTGCAAATAAATGGCTCAGAGCTGATCCCTGATGTAATCCCACCTCCACCTTAAATGTATCTGTCACTCCTACTGCAGACCTCACCACTGTCACTCTACCCTCATACATATCCTGTACCACTATTACATAGTTCTCTGCCATTCCCGCTTTCCTCATACAATACCACAACTACTCTCTAGGCACCCTGTCATATGCTTTCTCTAATTCCACAAAGACAGAATGCAACTCCTTCTGATCTTCTCTATACTTAACACTCTCACAGCAAACCTTACATCTGTAGTGCTCTTTCCTGGCATGAAACCATACTGCTGCTCTCACTAGTCATCACCTCCCTTGTTAACCTAGCTTCCACTACTCTTTCCCATAACGTCATGGTTTGACTGATCAGTTTTATCCCTCTGTAGTTACTACAGCACTGCACATTACCCTTATACTTAAAAAATTGGTACCAAAACAATTCTCCACTCCCCAGGCATCCTATAACGTTCCAAGATTTCATTAAACAATCTGGTTTAAAAACTCCACTGCCATCTCTCCTAAACACCTCCTTGCTTCCACAGGTATGTCATCTGGACCAACAGCCTTTCCATTCTTCATCCTCTTCGTAGCTGTCCTTGCTTCCTCCTTGCTCATCAGTTGCACTTCCTGATTCACTATCCCCACGTCATCCAACCTTCTTTCTCTCTCATTCTCTTCATTCATCAGCCCCTCAAAATACTCTCCCTTTTTTTTCCCCATCTGCTCAACACACTCTCTCCTCACTTGTAAGTACGTTTCCCTCATTATCCTTTATCACCCTTACTGGCTGCACATCTTTCCCAGCTCAGTCCCGTTGTCTAGCTAATTGGTACACGTCCTTTTCTCCATCCTTAGTGTCAAACCTTTAATACAACTCTCCATACACCTTTCCTTAGCATTCGCCAACTCTCCAACATATGCCTCATCTCCTTGTACTCCTTTCTACTTTCTTCATATTTCTGACAATCCCACTTCTTCACCAACCTTTCTCTGCATACTCTCCTGTACTTCCTCGTTCCACCACCAGGTCTCCTTTCCTCCTCCTCCTTCCTCTGTCCAGATGTCACACCAAGCACCTTTCTAGCTGTCTCCCTTACCAGCTCTGCTGTAGTTACCCAGCTATTCGGTAACTATTCACTGCCACCCAGTGCTTGTCTTAACTCTTCCCTGAACTCCACTGCACAATTGCCCTTTTTCAACTTCCACCATTTGATCCTTGGCACTGCCCTCACACTCCTCCTCCTCCTCCTCTTGATCACCAAAGTCCTTCTACAGACCACCATCCTGTGTTGCCTAACTACACTTTCCCCTGCTCCCACTTTACAGTCTTCAAGCTCCTCCTTCAGGCTGGCCCTCCTACATAGGATATAATCCACCTATGTGCATCTTCCTCCAGTCTTATACATCACCCTGTGCTTCTCCCTCTTCTTAAAATACATATTCACCACAAACATGTCCATCCTTTTCACACAATCCACTACCTTCTGCATTCCTCTCCTTAACACCATACCTACCCATCACTTCCTCATTCCCTTCACCAACATGTGCATTGAAATCCACTCCAATCACCACTCTCTCACCCTTTGGTACAGTCAACACCACTTCATCCAACTCACTCCAATGCATTTCTGTCTCATCCATCACACACCCAACTTGTGGAGCATATGCATTAAGTCATCATTACACCATCAATTTACAGCTTCATAAATATCATTCTTTCTGACACTCTACATCATCTCCAAAACACTCTTGGCATACTGTTCTTCAGGATAACCCCTACCCTATTTCTCCTCTGATCCACACCATGATAGAACATTTTGAATCCACCTCCAATACACCTGGCTTTGCTCCCCTTCCATCTGGTCTCTTGCACGCACAATAAATCAACCATCCTTCTCGCCATCATATCGGCTAGCTCTCTCCCTATATCAGTCATACTGCCAACATTCAAAGTTCCTACCCTCACTACCACACTACTAACTTTCATCCTCTCTTCCTTCCTTTGAGCATGTCTCCCCCCCCTTCTCCTTTGACCAACAGTAGCCCAATTTCCACTAACACCCTGTTGGCTAACAGTACTGGTGGCGGTCATTGTTAACCTGGGCCTCGACTGATCAGTATGGAAATCTGTGTTGTCCGCATATGTCATTTGGCAAATGTTTTACTCCAGATACCCTTCCTGATATAATGCTCCCCATTTATCCAGGCTTGGGACCGAGACAAAGAAATGCACTGGCTTGTGCATCCAGCCATTAATCAGTACCCAGAATGTAGACATGATAGACATCTATTATTCTTGACCACACAACTCCCACTTCACTCTACTTGACAAATACTCTGCTTAATAAAGCAGTTGATCCAAGAAATGGCTGGATGGAAGGAGTGCTATTTCTTAACTGTGACCCCTTACTGTGTTATCTGTACTTGTCCAACACCCTCTTATCTCAAACTTAAGTTTTCTGCAACCCTCTTAACTAACCAGAAACTGTAGATGACCTCTCAGTTATTCCAACCATGCAATAAAGTTCTTCCTCATCAGTGACTTTAACTTAAACTGGGAAAACCTCCCCATCCATCTATTGTTATCACCTTCATATCCCAAAGCATGTGCCAAATAACTACTTTTCATACCTTAGACCACGGTGTTGATGATCATATTATTCTAGACTCCCTGCTAACAAATACAGAACACAAACCTAGCACATTTAAGTCCCCACATGCTTACACTTGCTGAGCTTATTAAATGGGTCACTTGCATGGCTCTCTTCATAAAGGCAGACAAAATCCATATTTTGGAATAAAGATCTAAATAAAGGGTATCAGATGTTTTACTTCAAAAAAAAAAAAAAAGAGCTGCATAGCCAAGGTTTCAATAGTACCCGCTCCTTCAACATTTTAAAGTATTCATTTTAGTTGCAAGGTTTAGTATATATCAAGTTAGTATCACTTTGTGCATTCGCTGAAGAATGATTACAACTCCTGACAGGAAGAAAGTCTTTACTAGATCTGCTGCCTGGTGGGGGGCTGTGCAGAAAAAAATTATACACTTAGATGGTGGTAATTATTTCTTCCACTAATTTTCCATTATCAGGATTCAAAAATGAAAACATTCTGTATATGTCAGCTGGATAGAGTAATAGGAACCCAGAAGCCCACTGACACCCCCCTCCACCATTAAATGAAGTCAGTTTCAAAGTTGAGTTGTATGACTTAATGGTAATGTGTTGAACATTAATAGAATGACCCATGAGATTGCAATTTAAATGTGTCCTAAAGGAGCCATGTGTAAGATAGGTGGGGTGGATGTGGTGAATAGTTTAACATGTGATAATAACTTAAACTTAAAGATATTTGGTCTACTATGCTGAAATGTGAATTACTTATTCCTGTCAAGCATAACAAGTTGTCTAAATCAGCAAATACTAAACCACAGTTCATTTTTCTACAGGACATGTATTTCAGGGATGAATATTATGCAAAATTGATTAAACTAAGTACACATTCAGAGAATTCTCATCTTACTCATGGAGGCTGCAGAAGGGAATTATTTTATTGGTCAGGAAAAGGAAATATCTGAGTTCCTTGACAGAAGAAAAATATATGGGGAGAATTACTATTTTGTGACTTAAGGAAAACTAGTAAATCGTGTTTACTAGTGAACGTGTAACTCGCTTTTGTACTGTGAGATTGTTTAAGGAGTTGGTAGCATTGCACAAAAGCATCATTATATGGGCTGGACTGGAATTTATGGTCTGTGGTAGAGATGATGTGCATTCATGTCCAGGGTCACTACATTTTTTAGCAGATAATTTTCCTGCCTTTTGTTAATAAAGATGAGGATAGGAATCCAATGTTATCCAGGTCAAATTAGCGGAGTCCAGGTCTTGCAACAACTTGTCGTCCTGTTATTTAGACAGTGTATGGCCTGTAATTAACACCTCACTCTGGTTTATTACTACATGGAAATTTGTATCCACAAGCTTTTTATGTCTGCACCAAAAAGCTATAATTAACTGGAATTTGTTAATTATATACTTTGCTCAGGGTTGTTTTGGGTATTGGATTATGAATGCTATATAGTAGCTACTAAGTTAGAATTATTCCATGTTATACCAAGAGCTAATTACAGAGCAGTCGGGGACAGTATGATAATACACAGGGGAAGACGGTTACATGGTATTGAGGAAGGACTGAAAAAGAGAAGAGCGAGAGCTTAACATACTGATGTTCATCATATTGATTACTGTTCCAGTAGCCTTAGATATATAGGTTCTATCCTGCCACCTTCCATGTGCTTAAACTGTCGGGGAAACTCCAGCTGAGCTGACTAAAAGACAAGCTTGGGTGCAAAACCATTTAGAGCTTTACTTCCACCAAAGAGTACGCTCCTCTGAGGCTTTCAAGGATCAACAATTGGCTTGTGCTTTCCTTTGCTGGGCAGATAAGTTCCCTTTTTGGGGGAAAACTTTATCTTTCTTAATATTATTGATGTTTTATTACTTTCCTCTTCAGGCGAGTTATTTTAAAGGAGTGCTGTGTTTTAACTGACTGTTTGGTGACTGTGATGTACCTTAAATGAAACTCAAATTTTTTTCTGCCAGTTTAGAAATGGGGTAAAGTAACTGAAAACATTTTTTTTTCCTGTGGATAAATTGTAATTATTTTACTTTTGTGTGGCTGGAATAGTGTTTGAAGTGCTTTTTATTATTTCTGTCAAAAAGTAACTTGTGGACTGGTAGTGTTTATCAACAGTTACTGCTCCTCTTCCCTGGGAAAGAGGCACCATTTTCAGCTTGACCATGAAATCTCCTACCAGTCCCATGGTTGGTCCTTCTTTCAGCTACAAAAAGAAAAAAAATAAGCAAACCGCCTTTTGCCATCACAGCTGGCTAATAATTTGCCTCAACCACAGGTGGGTGACTCTGCAGGGGCTATTTGCTGTACCTCAGACCTTTAATCTTTTTACCCTGGATCCTTCTCATGTAGCACCTACAACCAGTATGGACTGGGGGTTAGCCATATTTTCTGCAGTCATTGGGGTCCCTTTACTGGGCAAGGGGGAGAGACTCTTGTCAGTCCTGGTACAGAGAACAGAGAAGGTTTTCTTTTGTGTAAGAATGCTGTGCCCATCCCTGGGGAAGATGCTGCCGCCATTAGTAACTTGGCTGGCTTAATTTTTCCTTCTCAAAAAAATCCAAAATCCAAACGTGTATCTACTCGTCCTCAATTTCCTTTGGATAGGAGTAGTTTAATGCATCTGGCTCAGGGTTTAATTCAAGCCATTTTCCCTTCTTGTAAAGAGGTTTCTGTTAAAAGAAACAGGGATTCCTCTTTTCCTGAAGCAATTCAAGATTCTGAATCTGAACAGCAAGATGCAGGGACAGCTACAGGTTTTAGTCAGATTTCTAATTCAGACCCTGAAAGCTCAGTTTCTGAATCTCCTTGTAGGGGGTTCTCTTCTTCTGAGAAGATTGCTAGAATGTGCCAGTGTTCTTCAACAGAACACTGAGGTTTCTCAGTCCCTCAGAAAATACTATGAATAATTACAGAAAGATTTTCCAGAACCCACACCCATTCCTTCTGTTCTGTCTTTTTTAAAGGATGTGTGTTACTGCCTGCAAATTTCTTGACAGTCAGCCAGCTGACCCCTAAAAAGTCAGATAGTATGTATAAAGGACTGTAAGCTATTCTCAAACCTGACCCAAGAGGTATAGCTTCAGTTGATCCCACTGCTGCTAAGCATTTAGTTCATTCCAATCCTATTTATTTATTTTATTTTTAAGGCTAGGAAATTGATAGATGAGGAAAAGGTTTATACTTCTGCAATTTTGATTTTCAGAATCTTAAATTGTCAGATTTATATGCTGCATCGAGCAGCATTCTGTCTTCAAGGATGATGCCACAGTACAAAAAACTGGTTTTTAATTGGCTTGGCTTCTGGTATCCCTTCAGGGGAATCCAGTACCTGACAGCATGGGAGCACATGGCTATAGAATGACAAAACAATCGACTTGGCAAAAAAACAAAACAAAATACAAAACCACCTTAAGATGTTACTGCTCAATGCTAGAAGCCTAAACAAGAAACTCCATACCCTACAAGTTCTCTTTACTCTGGAGAAGGCAGGCATCTGTGCTGTTACTGAGACTTGGTTTAAAGCCACAGAAAGTACCCCGGCAGTGGAAGGCTACAATAACATCCACACATTTAGACCAACAGCAGCACAGACAGTGGCTAAAGGTGGAGGTGTCTCAATCTACATTAATAGCAAATATAACTCTAGGCTGCTTAAACATGATGATGCCCTGGAGTTCATCCAAGTCTCCATAGACAAGGTTCCCTACCATGCATTAGTTGCCCTTTATGACTGAAATTCACAACCCTTACCTAGGCCTCTACTATTCAACCAAATACCCTGTTCATGCAAGACTTTAACGACCCCTCTTTAGACTGGGAAATACTGTTTCTAACTTACAGGCACAATGCTTTCTGGACTTTATCAACATAAACATCCTGGACCACATAGAACACTCTCCACATAGAGGATCAAACATATTGGACCTACTACTTCACAACATGGGAAGAGTGTTGCGTCTGCCCTCTCCAATGTCCCATCCTCATTGGCGAAGTTGGACCACAAAGTGGTTTCCTGAAATAAAAATTAAACCCAGAAAGCCCAACTAAATCTGAAACAGTCTGGAAATGTACTAAACAAAATTATATTCCATTAAGACAGTTTGTCAAAATTCATGTCTTCCCCCAAACCCTGAGAACATGGCTAGCTATGCAGAATTATTTACAGACACCCTGTACAAACATGTAAATGTCTGCATTGAGGCTACTTTACCTACAAGATGTAAGCCCATATCTAACACCAAACAAATCACACTGGTGGAATCCTTCCTTTTTCTTTTTGTTATATAGCCTGTTAAAGTAAGTCATGGCCAAAGTCAGAAAGACCAGCACTCAGAGAGACTACCCTGTGATTTAACTAAACTAGAAATTTAAGTGTAATAAAGTCCAACAAGACCCACTGTGAGGTTAGTATAACTTCCCAGGCTAAGGATAATCACAAGGCCTTCAAAGGTCATATGTTCATAGGTTGGTACTAGGTTATCGGCCCTAGGGCCTTCTACAAGCCTAGCCATAACAATTCCCTGGCTATTTCTTCCCACACTATTTACTTCCCTTGATCCCCTGTCTAGCAGGGTGACTGATGTGATCCCCGGGGTGAATTTCCTTTCTCCCATCCAATCATCAAGGTTCCTTTTGAAGAGGGCCAAAGAGGCACTCTGCTTGACATGTATGGGCAGTCTATTCCAGAGTCTGGGGAGTCTCTGGGTCAGGAACCTATCTCTCCAGCATGTTTTGTTTATTGTGATGACAAGGTTTAGATCCCTGGAGCATGTGACTCTGAGGGATTGGGATATCTTTAAGTGTAGCATGTCCAACAGCTCTGGGTTTGACATGGCCTTGTATGTTAAGCAGAGATCGCCTCTGAGTAGACGATATGTGACAGAGTATAGCTGGAGTTTTGTTAAGGCAGTCCGTGTAGGGCATCTGCTTTAGGCCTGTGATTCTTTTAGTGAGGTATTTCTGCAGCCTTTCCAGTTTTTGCAGATGTCTTGAGAGGTGCATACCAAATGGGGCATTGTATTCCTATAATGGGTCTGAGGGATGAGTACAGTGGCACAATGACCTCCTTTTTTACGGATGAAAAGCCCTTGGTGATGAGGTGTGCCACATAGGATTTCCTGACGGTTGTGGTTATCGAAGGCGAGACCACTGTCCACCTGTGTCCCTAAGTCTGTTATCGCACTTTCAGTGTTTAGTGTACTGTCACCTATGTGGTAATTCACGGGTACGGGTTTTATCCCAAAGGGGATAACTATACATTTCTTTGCACTGAACTTGAGCCCCATGGCTCTGGCACCAAACCTATGTTTCTGTAAGGCCTTTTTGTACAGTATCCACATCATTTGGGGATTCAGTAATGGCTCCCAGTTTGCAGTCCTCTGTGAACTTTGTTAGCCAGAGTCCCTTAGTGTTGGCCTGCACTTCAGAGAAGTAGATGCCAAACAAGAGCAGTCCCAGGACTGAACCCTGAGGTACTCCACTTGTCTGGAGCTGGATTTGGAGTCAGCTACTTTTACAGTGTGGGTTCTGTCACTAAGCCAGTTGGCAACCCATTGAGGGATGTAGGGATTAATGACCAGCTTAGTAAGTTTATCTTTGATTCCAGAGTGGGGGATGATGTCAAAGGCCTTGGTGAGGTCCATATAGGTTGTGTGGACCACCTTACCCTCATCCATGGCTCTGGAGACTGATTCAAAGAAGTCAATCAGGTTCAGGAGACAAGATTTGGCCCTTCATGAACCCAAACTGAGTGGGGTCTAGTGTTTCAAGGTTGCCAATGTCTTTGTTTATAAGTTCCATTATAATACGATCCATGGCCTTGCAGATCAGGCTCATCAGACTGATGGGGTGGTAAGTCCCAGGATCCAACATGAATCCCCCTTGTGGTGTGGGATACTGTAACTTTGTGCCACTCGGTGGGCACAAAGCCTGAAGTGAGGGTATGATTAAACATGACACTTAGATGAGGTGCCAGTTCATTTTGTAGTTCATGTAGTACACAGCCCGGCATGTCATCTGGTCCCATGGATGCTGTATTCTTAGCTTTGGAGAGTGCATTTTTTACCTGTGTGGCCATTCTTACCGGAATTTGGCAATCTTGCGGTATTGAGATGGCCCGTTTAGGTGGTGAGAGGGGGGTGAAGCTGTCACTGATTCGATCTGCTAGGATATTGGCAATATCTTTGGGATCAGTATATTTAATGCAATTCTGTTGTAGCTCGGAGCAGATCTGAGCATTGCCATTTAGATTTTTGACATAGTTATAGAATGCCTTGTGGCTGTCTTTGGAGTTTTTGGCAATTTTATTTTTGTACCTAGGTTTGGAGGATTTTGAGGGATCTCCGCTTCATACGGAGGCTGGTAAGGGAGTTTTTTGTATCCTGAGATTTTCCTCTCTTCTGCAACAGTTTCTTCCTTTTGTTGTAAAGTTTGTTTATGGCAGGGGACCACCAGATTGACTTCCTTTTTTTGGAGGAGAGCATCTTGGTTCTATTTGGGATGGTATGATTCATGCATGAGTGGATGTGCTCGTACAGTACCTTGGTGTAGGACTCAGCAGTCGAACTTTCAGTTCCCATCTGCATGGGTGTTAGGAAGTTTGCCACTTCTGACTTGAGTAGCATGAAGTTCGCTTTGGAGAAGTTTTTTTTATGGAGGTTTCCTTATTGGGGGGTGGGGGTGGGATGTGGATGTTAAGGGTGATTAGCTTATGGTCAGACCCGACGAACGAGGGGCAACCATAGGTGTGGAGCATCGATTTCCCATGTTTGTAATGACCAGGTCCAGGATATTGGAGCCCCTGGTGGGATTAGTTGATCCAGGACATTGGAATTTATGAATTTCAAGAACCGGTGTGCAAAGGTGTTGGTACACGAATAATTTTCCCATTTAATGGCAGGGTAGTTGAAATCACCCAGTATTGGGGTATTTGGTTGTATCATAATAGTTTCCAGTATGTTTAGAAAGGTGTAGTGAGAATTGTGGGGCATGGTAGGGGATCTGTAGCAAGCTACAATTTGGATTGCAGTCTTACCTAGTGTTAGTTGTACCTGGAGAATTTCAGATGCATTGTGTTGGGCAACTAGCCTGGTGGTGTGAATATCCTTGGTGAATATGGACACTCCTCCACCTTCAGTGTTTTGGTCCTGGTTTGGTGGCTGAACATTGTGGTAAGTGTTATAGCCTGGAATTGCAGGGGGTGCTCTCTGGAGCCTTGAACCAGGTCTGAGTTACTGCACAGATATCGATGTTCTACATTTTTAGGAGTGCTCGAGAGAGTGCATTTTGAGGTTTAGACTTCTAGCATTCAGTAGCATTACCTTCAGATTTTGCATGCTTGTACCTGTTAATGTGATGGTTTTGTCCTTTGAACTTTGCCTAAAAAAAGGCACTATATGGGTGGCAAGTGCCTTAGCCAGTAGCCTGAATCCCAGGGGTGACAGGTGCAGACCATCTCTGGCAAAGCATCATGGTCTGTTGATCATGTCTTCCCAGGCAGACAGATACTGGATCCTTTTTGAATGACACCAGAAGCTTAGCCAATTGTTGAAGTCAGTCATTTTGTCCTTGTATTGTGGTATCATTCTGGGCGAAGGCAGAATGCTACTCAGGGCTAGGGTCATACCTGCCTGGGCCACATGATCTGAGAGCTCTTCCATGTCTCTTCATGTAGTCCAGGGAAGTAAGTCTCAAGTCATTCACTCCATCGACAATGACGGAGTCATATTTGTACTTGTTGTGGAGTAACTTGAGTGCATGTGTTATGTGGTGGATCCTGGCACCCGACAGGCAGCTGACTATATAATTTTTTCCTTGTTCAGCCTGGTGAGTGGGACATCAGTGTGCCTGACTATAGAGTCACCTCTGACTAAAGTGTTAGGTACATTGTCTTGCCTTAGGGGCTGTTGCTGGGTGGCACACTGGTGGTGTGAGCTATGTGACACTTTGGTTTTGAATGGTGTTTGTGTTTTAGCTTCAGAGGTCTTTGTTGCTTGGGCAGGTTACAGTTAAGGGCCTCTGCATATGTGGATTTAGTGTTGCTATGTGTGGGTGTTGGTGGTGTGGGTTTAGAAGGGCTATGTGTTGCTTGAGATATAGTGGGGGTGTTAACCTTCTCCTCTTGACTGTCTAGCACAATCTTGAGTGGAGAGAGCTTTGCTTCCAGTTTGGCTATGTAAGTGCATCTCTCACAGGTTGTAGTGTTGGGTGGTAGGAGGAGAGGGTTGTCTGTGTACATGAGGCAAATGCTGCATTGCCCCAGTATGCCCAGATTCACCAGGTGGACAGGAGAAATCACCAGAAGCTTACCCTTGGACATGCCTGGTTTGGTGCTTTTTTGTAAAGTACAGGAGCTGTTTTCCCTTACCTTAGCAAGGTACTTTGCAATTATAGGCTGTTTAGTGCCTGTGATTAATTTCTCCTTCTTAACAAGGAGAGTTGAGTGCTTGTATCAGTTTAAGACTTCCTAGTGCTTTCCGGCAGGTATTAGAGCAAGTGCTAGTCACAGGGATGTTTTAAAGGTAAGATGAAAAAAAATGGTTTATCCTAAACACTGCAGTGTGCACTAGAGAAGTTAGATGTGAAAGTAGGTAACTTAAGTTTTACCTGTTTAAAAAGTTAAGTTTTAATGGAGAGTCACTATTTTTAAAACAGCGAGATAGATTGAAAGGAGGTGCTCACTTTTGTATTCTGGTACTATGGAATACAGTAGGATGGCCAATAAATTTAAATAGTTGAAGGGGAGTGATTTCACAACATGATAATTTTGTGCTTACACAAGCCAGTAAAAGCAGAGAGGAAATGGTCAAATTAACATAAGAGGCCGGCAACTAGAAAGACAGTGGTATTTAAAAATACAACAGGAATAGGGTGGGATGGTGGGGAAAAAAATTCTGCCTGACTCACAAGAGACAGAGCTGTGGTCTCTTTTGAAGTTTTAATCTGCAGTTAAAAGCAGAATACAAGTAAAACACAAGATAAAGAAAAGAAATCACAGTATTCAAAATCTAAAAAGGCAATAAAGTAATACAAAATACAACAAATAAAAAGCAAACTAACCTTTCCTTCACAACAAAGTGTAGCAGAGTCTGGGTAAGCTTTTCTAGTAAAGCTCTGAAATGTTTTATTTTACCCCTTAAATAGAAGGTTTAATTCCTAGCTCCACCCCCTCAGTTCACAAATGATTAACCTTAAGTGACCTCTTCTGTCTTATGTTCAAGTCCTTAATTGATACTCAGCAGTGTGCAGAAATGGTTGTTAATTGCAGAACTTTCGCTGACGCTGCTGGCATAGAAAATTTACTGACAAATGTTGGTCTAACTTCACCATTACTACCCCTTGTGAAATCCCTTCTAGCATATCCCCCTCAACTATCAACAGAGAGCATGTCCTGGAGGTGCTCACTAAGGACAAAAATACTGCTTCAGTGGGCCCGAACAATATCTCTGGTTACCTGCTAAATAGCCTAAAACATGACCAAGCAGGACCACTTGCACTCTTCAACTATAGCCTCAAAACCAGTTACATGCCAAGTGAATGGAGGGCCATAATGGTCATCCCCATTCATAAGGGTGGGCTGTCAACTAACCCATGGGAAATAGACTCATCAGTCTGACACTATTAAAATGCAAAGCCATGGGATGAATTATCATGGAAATAATCAACAAGAACATTGGATCCATCCCACTTTGGCTGTAAGGAAAGTTCTTGCCTACTTAACCTGGTAGACTTCAGGTGGGTCACCATGGCAATGGATGAGGGGAAAATGGTGCATACCACCTACTTTGACCTGGCCAAGATATTTGATACAATACCCCAGTCAGTATTGTTGACAAACTTTCATCTAGGCATAAATCCCTACCTAACTCGCTGGATTGCCAGCTAGCACACCATTATGAACCAAGAAGTCAGGAGAAAGTATGAGGAATGTTTTATCTGAAGTCTCTTTGAGGAAAAATCTGCTTTAAATTAGTTTCTTCTATTGCGCTTGTCACTACTCACCATTTACACTGCGTGTGTAACTCTGATACTACTACTGGGGATATGGCCACTGGTACTGTTTTGTGGAGGTTTGCATGGCTGCATTCTCATAACTTTCTAAATGATGATAAAAAATAACATTTTAAATTCCCCCTTGGATAGAGATTGTGTTAGGACCCACTGCTTCAGAGGTGATCAAAAAGTGTGATGAAAGGGGAAGGAAGATTTTTCAGCCCTTCTTTTCCAAATAGAACAATGAATTTTTTATCTTCTCATCCAATTTTGGGAAAAAAAACAGAATAAACATTCTCAGCAAAATACAGGTAAACAGACATTTAAGAAGAAATGGCAAAGGGATTCCAAAAAGAAGTCCCGATTTTCCCAAAATCGAGAACAGTCTAATTCTGACTATTCAAGAGACCTTGGGACCCCTTCCTAACCTGGCCATTTTATTTCTTCCAGAAAGTCTGAATCTCCATTTTTTTTTTCTTTTTGGCAATAGATTTTAGACAAATTGGTTCTGAATGGTCACAAATGGCAGTGGGAGGAAATTTCCATGGGTCATTCCTTATCCTGCAAACCAGAGACTCTTGTTTCTATTGGTTTGTTATCAAATGCTGTTCCAAGGAGTGATAGAACCAGCCATCCTTCCCAGGTAGGAAAGTGTTTTTATTCAAGGATATTCTTAGTGCCAAATTAAAAACAAAAATCCTTGAAGATGGTTCTGGATCTTTCTTTCATAAAACGGCTTGTGATTGTGCCTAACTTTAAAAGGATGTTGTTTCATAACCTGTTACCTCTTCTTCCTCTTCCAAGTTTTCTGGCAACACTAAACTTGAAGGATGCTTATCTCATCCTTATCATCCAGACCTCAGTTGTTCCTTAAGGTTTTCTGTGTCTGGATCATATTATCTGTTCTCTGCCTTACCCTTTGGTCTAAGTACTGGACCAAGAGTGTTTATAAAATGTCTAGCTCCACTTAATAGCTCCCTGGAGGCTACAATGGGTATCCACATTTTTCCAGATTTAGATGACTTGCTTATCTTTGCAGAGTCTAAAAAGTGTCAGGAATCTGTTTTGTGGGTGAGAGCACCTTTTCCACAAGCTGGGATTCCAGTACAACATTCAAAAAGTTTTTCTTGGGGGCGGAGCCTAGATGGCCAACTGAGAGCAGTGAATTTTGAGAGCTCCATAAACTAGTATAATAATATAGGAAAATATTTATTATTTTCAAGTTTAAAACATCAGAAATCTATAGATGAACTACTACACTACATAAATATCAGTTTTGGTGGAGATGTACAAAAATTTTCCTGTCAAATAACTTTGAGATATATTGAGTCACTGAATATGAAAAACGCAAGGAATTTTCATCCAGATGCTGCTTTGAAAAAAAAAACTGCAATTTAATGAGAGGAACTATCTTTGCAGATGGATGGCTTTAAAAATTACTTGGAAAACCTCAAAATTAATTTTTCAAAAAAAGACTGATACTTTTAAGGAACTATTACAGCAACACCATATAAAAATAACAAGTACAGAGACTTCTCTAAATGACATTGAAGGGGGACTCAGAGGAAGAATTCCAAAAAGAATTTCTGCTTAAACAGAATACATGGCTGTTTAACAAAATAGATGACTTAGAAAACAGGGAAAGGACAAACAACACAAGGATCTTTTGTCTGCCTGAAAACAATGAAGGTGAAGACATTATTTCATTCTTAACCTGGATTCCTGAATTTTTAGACATGAGAGATTTTCATTTGAAATTGAAAAGGCGCATAAGGCCACTGAGGAAACCTGTTTCAAACTCGACAAATACTCCACCTAGATCCATAGTTATAAAAGCTCTTTCATTTCTGGACAAGGAACTAATATTAAAATCTGCTTGGAGAAAATCACCCTTAAAATACAATCAAAGCCTGATAAGGTTTGACAATGATTATTCTTCCAGAATACCAGAACAAAGGAAAAAAGTCTGGCCAATAATAAAACTGTTGAAACAAAACAACATTAAAGCACAGCTGGCCTTTCCAGCCAAGATAAAAATACTTTTTGCAAATAAGATAAGAACCTTAAATACAGTAGTTTTTTCTAAGTCATTAATCAAAAACAACAACATAGTGTCTATCCCAGAAGAAATGGAATGGATGGCCCCTACTCTTAAAGGAGTAAAATAAACAAGTCCTTGGACTGATGGTAGAAAGAAGAAACAACTGATCCTAGGATAGTTGTCCCAAAAAAATAACTCTTACAACTAATCTCTCAACTGATATGGCACATTACTTACCATCTGCTTTTGTTTTAAAAAAGGAGTTTTTTTTAAACGATTGAGAAACAATAATGATTTATTCAGAATGTTGAAGAGTCCCATAATTCTTCACAAACAAAGGTAGGTCAAGATAGGTTACCATTTACATTTTATATATATTTATATATATATATATATATATATATATATATATATATATATATATATATATATACCAAACAAAGTAACATATAATACAAACATAGACGTTTCTATTCCCCTACTTGAACTCTATGAATACTAATCTTGTTTATTTTTCATTGATTTTGCTTATAATAATTTAAGTAATTGACTAATTCAACAAGGTACCATTCATCAGAGTTCAGACTCAAATGTAACAAATTAACATCATATATACTAGCAGTAACAGTAGAGTGTTTTGAAAAAAAAATGCTGTCATGGAGACTAATGCATTCTTTAGTTAAATTATGATTTAGAAATGTCCTGTATATCCTGGTTATATAATAGTAGCAAGCTCTTACTACAAATGTCATTATTATTCTGTCTAAATATAGTTAATATCAATTATCACAGGTATTATAGCCTCGAGTGCTGTTGTATCAATCCTGATACAGTGTGCGTGGATGCAGCTGTGTCTGGCAGCTACTATAAATGTTATTTGTCTAAACAAAGTTACTGTCATTTATGGCAGGTATCATAGCTTCAAGTGCTGTTTGACTAAGCCTAACATGGTGTGTGTGGATGCAGTTGTGTCTGGCAGCTTTTGTATGTTGCCGTTTTCATCTTCTGGAAGCTGTGGGTTGCAGCTTGTGATCAAGGATTACTGATGCTTGTGTATTAGGAAGAGACATTTGGTGTTTTAGCCTGGATCCAGGGGAAGGGGGTGGATAAAACTGTGATTTGGAATATTTTGTAGTTTGTTTATAAATCTGCTGAGTGAGCGGTGAGATGGCTGGAAGAATGTGTTGTCTGCTGTGGCGGCTTGTTGGAGTTTTTTTTTTTTTTTATTATCTGTTTGCTCTTCGTTCTTTTCCTGGCTGCTGCCTCGCAGAAAGGGAAGGAATTTAGGCTTGAAGTTGCAGTGAAGTGAAACTTTTCTTCAGGTGCATCGCAAGCCTCTGGTATGCAGTACACAGACATACTAACAGAAATGGACACTCCCAATTTGCTATGGTAATGGAGACAGATTGACGATAATGCTTAAAGGCTCTGAGATGATTCTCAGCAATGAAGTTTTTGGTTTAAAAAAAAAAAAAAAAATATATAATAAAAGGGCTGTTTTAAACCACATGTACACATATTGATGGCCTCCCAACACTTTGTGCAGCTCATTAAGTTGATTCTTGATTTAAAAAAAAAAGTGTAATTTTATATTTAAAATGTGTTTTGGTCCAAACGCATTAAGGACTTGCATAAGAGTGGAAGTCCAAGTTATTGTGAAAGACTAAGAGCACTTGATCTTGTGCAGTACCCTTTGCTATGGTCTTAGAGGTGAGCTTGCTCAGATGTGTTGGGCATATGGGGGATAGCTGATTTCTAGGAGTGTTTGGGGTTGCCGGGAAGTGCTAGAGAGTCATCAGATTTCTGTATGGAAATATCTGTTGGAATGGAAAGTGTGTTGAGTGGTTCATTGGCAGAGTAGCCACTGCATAGAAAAGGATGGTAAAATGGAACAGGACAAATATTGGTTTGGATATTTTAAGAACAGCCTGGAAACACACCACATGAACTAGTAAATGGTATTTTGGCAAAACTGGATGGGCATTGTTGCCCGTGCTTGAAGTACTGATGTGTGTATGTAAGGATGGAAATATACTTATAACAAATAAAAAACTAGAAGGGTCCCGTAATTTAAAGTCTATGGGATGTATAAATATGCTTGGAAGGAGCTAATAATAAGAATAAGCATTACAGCTTGTGGTCTCTCTAACTAAGCCACAGCCAAAAAAAAAAAAAAAAACAACAACAAAAAACCAACACACAATAGTTTATATAAAATATGATTTTAGTAAATCTAGACATAAAATATATAGTTGTCATATAAGATGAAGCAGTCTGCTGAATTTAGATATTAAAGACAGGTTTTAATAACATGGGCTTGTGTATACTACTACTGTCTTAACTTGTCATAAATGACATGCACTACATTGAACATCAAGGGGAAGTGATGATTTTCTTATATAAGTAAATATGCATAACAAGTCATATAATTGCTTTAACTTGAATTGTGGTTTTGTAACCCATTTTGACCATACATAATACTTAAGCTGTTACCGAAGGTAACTAATATTTTATACATGACATCAAACTGACAAAGTTGTTCAAGGGAAACAATAGAAGCCTGAGCTAGGAATGTCACAGAATGTAACAATTGCATCCTGAACAAATAGTATTAAATTGACAATAATCACTCAGTTTAACCTTCACTGATTATACAAAATAGAATGTTGCCATTTAAATCAAAATATTTCAGTATATGCTATAAAATGGCAATTTATAAATATGGAAAGGGAATTTGTAATCACTAATCACAATAACTGATTTTTTTTTAACATATTTTTCTCATTTTATAATAAGAAATGGCAGATATGAAAACCCTTATGTGTAGGAAATGAGGGGAAGAGGGATGCACTGATAATTAAAATGCACCAAGTTTCATCAATGTTCACATAAAACAAACTTGATGCTTTAAGTAAGTTAGCAACAAAGTTACTTAAATGCTGCAAACAATGAAATATAACCTCTGATATATCCAGTAAAATACATTGTATTATAAACATTAGGTATAAATGTTGTCATCTATTTAAATTAAGTAATAAGTTTTGAAAGACTTCATCAATAAGGGTGAATGTGTTAAATAACTGTGTGCTATAATCTTTAAATGAGGTTTTATATATGATACATCCTTCTTTACTATGATTGTTTGTCATCTATCTTTCATGTAAATATTAATTGCTTATACAATAAGTAGATATTTATATTAGAACTGTGTTTAATCTACAATAGTACTATAGCTGTTAAAATAATATAAATATTGCTTATTCCTATTACAAATATTCTCCATATGATAATTCAATTTATGGAGCTCAGATGTTCTGGATTGTCAAGGTATGAGTGATAATCTAATGGACTTAAGTTTATCCAGATTAGGAATGATTTTCATTACATGGCTAGTGTGGATCTTAGTTTTGTTAACATTTATTAATTTAAATTTGTTATTTCGCAAAACATTTTTAGTATGCCTGATCAAAACATTACTTTAGTGGTAAACACTCAAAATATAAAGCTGATAATTTCCTTTAAAAGCTCAAACATATACTTTATAGTTATCAGAGGAAAATGTATTTTTGTTTTATTGTGACTATTAAACATAGTCTAACCTAAGATGGATTTAACTTTATTATCTTTAAATATCAATGGCTTAAACAATCCTAGCAAGACATCAAATCTACTGAAATATTTAAAACTGAAGAAAGCACAAATTGTCTTCCTTCAAGAAACTAATTTCAAAACAAAATGACAATTACAAATGGAATCCCAAGGAATATATGATATTGCTGCAATCCACTTATAAGACAAAGGCAAAAGGGGTAACAATTTTATGGAAAACAAATGTGATTAACCCAGAAATTATTCATAAGTATGAAGATAAAGAAGGCCTTATGCCATTAGTAATAGTTAAATATAATCGAATATGGACGAATATTAACCCTAGCCAATCTATACTGGTTCCCAGGCATTGGAACAGGAACTGTTAAACACTTGAATTTCATTTCCAATAATTATAAAGGCAACTTAATATTAGGAGGAGATTTTAACTGTATATTTGATATTTCTGAAACTACAAATAAAATATTACTGCATACATCTGCTGTATCAAAAGCTTTAAACAAGTGGGTAGAATCATTTCATCTTGTAGATTCTTTCAAATGTAAAGAAGATAAATCTTTGTTGTTTTCCCATCAAGATCACAGATTTGGTACCCAAACTAGAATAGAAAAAATATTTGCTGCCCATGACTTGCACTCTAAAATTATTAATTTCTGAATCGCTCCCTGCCCCTTTTCAGACCACAATTCATTGATACTAAAATTTCAAAATGGGTACAAACTACTAATCCTCCAAAATTCCAGCATATATAACTAAAATTAGAGGTCAAACCTTGCTTATTATCTGAATTACAGTTCTTCTTGGATATTAATTATACCACAGAAATAAATTAAAATAATGATATGGGACTCGTTAAAAGCTTACATATATGGTAAAACCCTAACTTGGTATAAAAAAATTCAGAGAATGGGATTCTGAATTTAGATATACAATCCAAACTTTTGTCAGTAAAAGCTGAAAAAAATCAAAATCATTTGGAGATGAAAAAGAAAGTAGAAGTATTGAACAATAAATACAACAAAATTCTAACACATAAAACTTGTTTAACTTTAGAAAAACTAAACATTAATACCTTGGCGACTTCTCCCAAATAGCTACATAATTTATCCACAAGAATCAAAATACAATCAAAAGCTAATAACATTAAAAATATCTTTCGTGAAAAGAAAGGGAAAAATGTCTTGGATATAGGTGACATACTTGATGCCTATAGAAATCACTATATGGAACATTTCCAAAAAGAAAATATACATGTCGGTCAATTAAATCTAGATGAAAAATTTTCTAATAAAAAAAAAATACCAGAAAAATTAAAACTAGATCTGCAAGCACCAATATCCTACAAAAAAAATACAGATACAATAAGAGGGTAAAAATAATAAAGCTCCAGGTATAAATGGCATAATTATGGAAATATATAAAACTTTTTCCTTCAAAGATACTATCCCTCTTCCATAAAGCTCTATTAGAAATTCAGTCACAAACTTTAATACCACCTTCTTGGAGATATTCCTTAATCACACCAATCCTAAAGGAAAACAAATACCCAAACCTCTGCACCTCATATAGACCTATATTATTATTAAATAAAGACTATAAGATATTTATGACAATATTAACTAACAATGAAAATACCACTATCCAAAATAATAATGATCAAACTGGATTTTATATATTGTAGATACACATGAAAATATTAAAAGGATCATTTCTCTTGTAGATTATGTTAATAAAGAAAATAAACACTCATTTGGCTTAGATATAGAGAAAGCCTTTGATTCCCTAAATTGGGACTATTTTCATTCAAAATTCTAATGCTATTTGAATTTCCTGCATCCTTCGTTCATCTCCTAAATATATATACAAATAATTTGGCATATGTCAAGTTATGTCCTTTTACCTCTGAATCTATGCATATAACAAAAGGCACTCAAAAAAGGATGTCATCAATTCTATTTGCTCTGGCTATTGAAATGTTGGCAGATTCCATCCGTAACAATATAAAAATCAAAGGAATAGATGTTTATGAACAATACAATTCTAAAGTAATGCTATTTGCTGATGACATATTGCTAACATTATCTAATACAAAAGAGACAAGAATTGGATATATTAATTGACAAATTTTACATGACTTCAGGACTCCATTTCAATAAATCAACATTTTTATTTTTAAATAAAAAAATGCAGACTTAAGGGGGATCACATCATAGGGAAACAAGAATCTACCTTAAAATATCTAGGAATTGAGTTATGTAAGGAATTGAGTTATGCAAGGATAATAATGAATTGGTCTCAAACTGCAATAATAACACAATTAAAATCTCTGAGGAAAAATGAAACAAAATAATATTAACATTTGAAGATATACTACAGTTAATAAAAATGGTTTTGCTGCCCAAGTTCCTATATATAGCCTTGGCAATACAACTGTTACCAGAAAGGAATATACTTAAAGAAATAAATTTATGCCTAATAAAATGTTTATGGTTTCCCAAAAGAAACCAGAATAGCTTTAATACATCATATCAGACCATGGAAACGGGGAGGATTAAACTTTCCTGATATAGAAACATATATAAAAGCATTTGTATCTAAAACAATCTCAGACTGGATAAGTTCAAATTACTCTGCAAATTGGAAAGTATTACTAAGTGTAATATCAATAAATGAATTTGATTTACAGAAAAAATTTCAAATAAGATGAAAACAATTTGCCATATTATGTATTAGTATGTAGTATAACATAACTAAACCCAATAGAATGTGAATGATTATTACAGTGACTCATTTAGGAAACTTACAAATGCAAATATAGATTTAAAAATCTGGTTTGATCTTTTAACACTATTTATAGTCACAAAGAACTTTCCACTTAAAAATATAGAGAAATTATTAATTACTGGGAACAGAAAGGATTTGTTTGTTGGCTCCAATGTATCAAAGAACTAAAAGTTTTAGATATGCAAGTAGTAAAAACACAAAATTCCACAACAGGGCTGGATAACTTTACAGAGTATTTTGTCATATGTGCAAGATTTAAGAAGAATTAACATTTCTTCATTTAAAGAAATACCTAAATTTACAAAATACATATATGAAATCATATATAATGACTTTGACATGAGAAACAGTATTTCAAAATTTTACAAAATATCGATAAACTATAAAACAACACCCAAAATCTCATATTGGAAATGTACAATAAAAGGGCACTCAGTACAGTTAACTGAAATTAAAACTAATATCTTATTGATAAAACATACATCCTTTACACAGTATTGGAAAGTGTTACTGTATGATTTTCCACTAATATCCAGGGCACTTCTGAAGATTTGGGAGGAATCCCCCAAAATAATTTTTATCATTCCCTTCTGGCCCAGGCAACTATGGGTGTCCTTAAATTCACTGCTGTAGTATTCTTAACCATATGGGTTTCCCTGCTGCTGAAGCCCAATGTTCGCCAGTCTTCCAAAGACTTCTGAGTTGGAAAGGTATGCTGAACGTCACCATACACACGCTGCATAATGTAGGGTATAAAGGTGATGTTCAGGCTTACCAAAAATAGAACTTGTTTGCTGCCAGTCGGAACCCTATCTTTTACACTGTTGGTCTGTTTACCTGCATCCATTTTCTGACAGTTTAATGCATTTTTGTTCTTCAGTGACTTCCTGTGCCATTTTCTTTTTCTTTTGCAAGATAAGTACCCCATTGGGGATTTTTCTTTTTCTTGTTTTTTTGTTTTTCTTGAGGTTAATGGCATGAAAAAATGGTGAATGCCAGTGTGGGAGACAGATTCCCTATAGAGGCTGCCATGATGTCTTTTTTTTTTTTTATTTTGCTTGGGCGCTTTTCATGACCATACATCTTGTTCTGTTTGCCAGGCATTTTTTCTGAAAACCCTTTGCAGTCAACTTTCTTCCCTTACCTTGTATCTTAAGAACGAGAGTCGTGGGCTACTTGCTGAACATACTGTGGAAGGAATCTCCCAGCCTCAGGATCAGCCATTAGGGAAGAATGTGAAAAAGTTTTATGACTGGAATCTGCTGTCCAGCCTCTGCCAGGTGTTTCTCCTGAGGTTGTTATTTATCCGGAGGCTCGCCCATCTGTTTTGTCAGATTTCTCTTCCACAACCATGTTGGAGGCCAGTGAGGATCTGGCTGGCAGCACATCCAAAGAGGCTTTGCAGGCATCCATCTCAGACATTTAGAGAGAACCACAGTTGATTTTGTTTCTCTGAGGGGCCTAGGGGAGTTCCTCAGTTTCTAGTTTGGGAAGAAGTTCCTGCTATGGTTCTCTATTGTCATCCTGGATCTGAGCCCTTCTCAAGGATGTTTCCTTAAAAAAAAAAAAAAAAAGAAAGAAAGAAAATTAAACCAATTTCTTCTGCTTCTAGGGATCCACAAAGTGAGTGGCATTTTTTTCTGGGGTTATTTTCTGCTTTAATGTCCTTAAAGCCTCCTTATGGGGTTTCAGTTCCTACTCCTCCTTGGTCCACTACTCCTCTTAAAAGGCCTAGAGACCAGGATTGTTTTGAGGATTAGTCAGATTCTGCTGATGAATCCCTGACTTCTACTTAAGATTCTTTTTCCTTTGGACTATGGGTCAGAGGATAAGGAATCTATTAGTCTTGATGTTCCTTTGCAGAGACTCTCTCTAGGATGAGAGATTTTTTTTTTTAAACTGGGATTGTACTCTGGTCTCTATCCTTAAAAGGTACTAATGAGTTGTTGCAGTGGGACTCTCCTAAACCTGCGGCTATTTCTCCTGTCTTGGCTGCTTACTGAATGCTTTCTTCAATGCCTCTCAGATGCCTGATTTTCTCCCCCATGCTCCCAAGAAGCCTGATAGGTTTTATTGGGTTCCTGAGGATTGTTCTTTTTTTATATAAATTTCCTGCTATTGACCTTTTGGTAGTGTCCATAGCCTCTGATAATCTGTCTCAGTTGTTTCTTCACCCAATTTATTGCCTTTTGACAAGGACAGTAAAACTATGCACAGACTGGGTAAAAAGGTTTACACTTCCGTTTCCCTAGATTTTAGGATGATTATCAGATCCATATGTCTAGGTATGTGTTGACTCTTCTTTCTCAAGCCTGTCAACTTATTTCTGATTTTCCAGACTCTGAGGGTAAAACTTATTTCCTTGCTAGGGACTTGCATTCATCATTCTATTAAATGTAGTTATGATGGGGTGGATGCCTCTTCTAGGGCAGTTGCTTTTGGCTGTGTTATGAGGGGATATTCTTGGCT
Source organism: Protopterus annectens (assembly GCF_019279795.1). Lineage (NCBI taxonomy): Eukaryota > Metazoa > Chordata > Ceratodontiformes > Protopteridae > Protopterus > Protopterus annectens. Next base: position 733,055,803 of record NC_056737.1, on the reverse strand, counting down.
TAGCTTAAATATCATCGGGTAGATGTTGAAGCCTAAGTTGATGGCTGTTCCTCTGGATTCTAAACTTTTGTTTGGGGAAGCTGCTGCTGGTTTAAGTCCCTTCAGGATAAGGCCTTATGGGAACTTAAAACATGTTTGTATCTCCTGTGCCTAAATTTCAGAGGCTATCCTGCTTAAGCCTGCCTTTGTTTGTAGGCAGTCACAGCCTTCTACTAAATGTAAGAAGACTGGAAAATTAACTCCTCCTTTTAAGGCTACTTAATTTTTGGGACCCTGCAGCCTTCCTTTCTGGACAAACCAGGTGCTGTGTGACTATCTGACCCTTCCCAGCCACATTCCTCTTTCTCTTCCAGTTTAGCTTCAGATCACTCAGGATTCTTGGGTTCTATCGATCGTTCATCCAAGGGTACTTTGTGGTGTGGAAATCCCATCTTCCATTTATGGGCATTCCTTCACCTCCTTGGGAGCATCTTCCCTTTTTACCAGGGCTCTTCAAGATCTCTTGTCTCAGGGTACTTTCCAAGAGGTGCCTGTGTCCCACAGGGGAAAAGGGTTCTACACCAGACTGTTTCTAGTGCCCACAAAAGAGGGCACTTGTAGACTTCTGTCATCTAAACACTTTTCTAAAAGGTACCTTTTGGATGTCTCTTCAGATTGTTTCCTCTCTTGCTCCCTCAGGTCTATATGGTGTTTCTGGATCTCAAGGATGCTTATCTCCATATTCTGATCTGTCCTCCTTCAGGAAGTTTTACATTTCTTTGCTTCCTAGCATTTTCAGTTCTCAGCTTTGCCTTTTGACCTTTCTACTGCCCCAAGAATGCTCACCAAATGCCTTACTCTTGTGACTGCCTTTTGCAGACTTCAAGGAATCTAAATATTTCCTTACTTGGATGACCTGTTGATTCAGGTGTCTTCTCCAAAGACCCTTTTGCAAAATCTTCATTTTGCCATAGCCTTTTTTCAGAGCCCAGGGTTCACTATAAATTTCAAAATGTCTTCTCTGACGACTTCTCAGGATTATGTTTTACTGGGTTGCAGGATTCAGACAGCAACAATGTTTACATCACTGCCCCTCCAAAGGCCTCAGCTCTCCTTTCTTTTTCACCATTCGTCTGTCTTGCATTACCATCAGGGAGTTTGAGAGTTCTGTTTTCATGGCATCTACAATTCCAATGCTCCTTCTGGCCAAACTTCATATGAAAGTTTCAGTGGCTTCAACATGCTCATGCTCTGGAATTTGTAGTTCCTCTTCTTCCTTTCCTCAGACAGGAACTTACCTGGTGAAATCAACAGTTGTCTCTAAATCCAGGGATACCTTTTCATCCCTCTCTTTCCTCTCAGGAATTGTTCACAGATGCCTCAGACATGGGATGGGGGGGGTGACTTTTGGCACCCTAAAAGTACAGGTGGTGTAATTGCCTTGTCAGCAGAAGGAACACATTAATGTCAAGGAGATGAGAGCTCTTCTGCTGACTGCAGGCCTTTCAGTCTCTCTCCAGGGCCTCTCAGGGTGTTCACAGACAATACGACAGTGATGTGGTATATCAACAAACAGGGAAGAATGAGATCTGATCTTTGCCAGTTGGCACTTCTAGTATGGGATCTTGACAAGTGACTCTTCAGGCAGTTTATATCCCTTCCAGGCAGAACATTGTGGTAGACACTCTGAGCATGTCCTTAACTCAGTCCTATGAATAGATTCTTCACAGGGATGTGTTTCTGGACATTATCCACCAGTGGGGAACTCCTGAAGTGGATCTTTTTGCCTCTTCTCTGAACAGACAACTTCCTCTGTTTTGTCCTGAAGTCCCGAAGTTCCTGGTCCTCTGGTATGGAAGGTAGACGTCCTCTCGTCCTTTTGGAATGAGATGTTTCTTTACGCATTCCCTCCCCTTCCTCCCATTTTTGAAAGTCCTGTTCAAGATTTAACAGGTTGCTCCTAAAATCTTTTGGTGACTCCCTTTTGGCTGTTACAGCTTTGGTTCCCTCTTCTGCATCTAGCAAGGGGCAGTCATCACAAGGTGGATCCAATCATACAAGACAAGGAATCTCTTATCCATCCCCACCTGTCTTTGCTTCAACTGACACTGTGGGTGATTGGATTTTGATAGTCATAGATGCCTTTTTTCTGAGGACACATTGCCAGTCCTGCAGGAGGCCAGGAAACCTATGACTAGGGAATCCTACTAATTTTCCAAATGGAAGAGGTTTTCTTTTTGGCATCTATCGTAACCTGGAACCATTTACTGTGGATGTTCCTTTGGTTCTCTCATTTGTGTGAGTCGCTCAATGCTGGTTTGGCCTATTCTTCTGTTGAGACCCAGCTATCAGCTATCTGTTTGTCTGCCTTTTTCTCCTCCTTTAGCTGCTAGATTTGAAGTGAAACAATTTCTTAAAGGTGTCCTTAATATTAGACCTTCCAGGAGGTCTGTTCCTCCTCAATCATATCTCAATTTTGTTATGGAAAAGTTGACTTGAGCTCCCTTTGAGCCAGCTGCATCAGCTTCCTTGCAACATTGTTCTGGAAGACTGTGTTCTTTTGTTAGCACTTACTTCTGCCAGATGGGTGTCTGAGTTGCAGGCCCTTATGGCTTGTCCTCCTTTTTTGATTTCTCATGAGGACAGAGTGTTTTTGCAGACTAACTTTCTTTTTTTATGCCAAAGGTGGTTAATGAGCTATCTCAGTCTATTAATCTGCCTACTTTTCCCCCATACTGACAGTGACAGGATGCTGCAAACATTGGACATGCATAAGCAACTTAGTGTTGGTCATATCCAAATAAACTCCATCAGAAATTCTGGTCCATTATTTGTTTCTTTACATCCTAGATCTCTGGGGTTACTGGATCCAAGCAGACTATTTCTTGGATTTTGAAGGCTATTTCATTTTGTTACACTTTTCATGGCAAGAGCCTTGCTTTTACAATCAAGGGTCATTCTTCTAGAGCTGTATCTTCTTCTGGTGCCTTTTTTCAAAGGCTTGGATACGAATTCTATTCTTGAAGCACCTACCTGGACTTCTGTGCATACCTTTATCAAGCAGTACAAGTTGGATGGTAACTCTAGAGCTAGGGCTGGTTTTGCTAATTCATTTCTTCATGTTTTTATAGGGGATTCTTTTGCTCCCTCCTCCCTAGTTTCCTCTTGAGCTTTGGCACTCTCACATATAGGTTCATAGGTGTTTACTAGACTAACAACCACAAGGGCCTTTTTAAGCCTAGCCACGCATCCCAAATCTCTGATGAGTTCTGATAACCTTGATAAGTATAAGCATGAGCCTGGTAGATCAACCATTTACAGGTTACCTGTTTGCATCAGAGACATAGGTGCCAAACAAGGGATGAATTTCTGGTTTCCCATCCAATTCTCCAAGTTGCACTTGAATTGGATGAGGGAGAAACTCTGCTTCACATGGATCGGGGAGCCTGTTCCATAGACCAGGTAGTCTCTGGGATACATACCTATCTCTCCAGCTGGTCCTAGTTATATCTCAGACAAGGTTTTACATTTTTAGAATGGGTAATTCTAGTACTATTAGTTTTGTGAATATACAGGAGGTCCATCAGAGTGGGGTTTGACAATGCCCTGTATGCCAGTAAAAGTAAAGTTGGAGCTAAATTCATCAGCCAGGAGGTTTACTACATCTTCTGGATCAGTATAGGTGGATCCAGTTGCAATGAGCTCTGCACACAATTGTGTATTGCCTTTGAGGTTGCGAACATGGCAAAAGAATGCTTTGTGATTGTCCTTGGCCTGGGAGGCCAAACTTGCCTCAAATTTGGCTTTGGTAGACTTTAAACTAAACAAACAACTCAGAAAAGAAATAGAGTGCTTTTACTGGGTGCTGCACCTCCTAATTTTTGCCATGAGATTCTTCCTCCTGTTATACATCTGACTGATTTTGTGATGCCACCAGCGTGGCTTGTTTTTTGAGTTAGTTCTGTACTTCTTCCTGGTGGGTACAGCTGCCTCTATACAACTATTAACATGCTTGTACAAGGTTTCTTTGAACAGTTCTGCATGCGCAGAAGTGTTCTCAGTGTTTACAGTGGCTTGAAATTTTGCCAGGTTCTCACTTAATAGGTTGTTAGCCTTAGAATAGTTGCTGAATATTCCTGGTTTAGCTGGCTGTCAAAGTTTTATTTTTACTTCAAAGGACACCATTTTGTGGTCTGACCTTAACAGGGAAGGAATTATAGTAGGGCTTGTGCAGCACTCTCCCATCCTAATTAACAGAACCATAACCGAGGCCTCAATCCCCTCAATTTGGAAAATATCCTATGTTATTCCACTCCACAAAGGAGGTTCATCCACAGAACTATCCAACTATAGACCTATAGCCATACTATCACCACTTTCCAAAATTATGGAAAAGTGCATGCACAACCAACTAATGCTCTATCTAACCCAAAATAAACTACTCACAGACTCTCAACATGGATTCAGACATCATCATAGTACAACCACTGCCCCCCTCTCTTTTACTGAAAACATTAATCTTAACTGGAATAATAAAAAAATATCCTCCGCTCTCTTCCTGGACCTATCAAAAGCCTTCGATATGGTAAACCATCAGTTACTTCTATATACTTTAAAAACCCTGTATCTAGATACTCCAGCCCTTGACTGGTTTCAAGCTTACCTCACTGGGAGACAACAAGCAGTAATGTGGCAAAACAAGCTCTCCTGCCTACTACCAAATACCATAGGAGTTCCTCAAGGTTCCATATTAGGACCTCTCCTCTTTTCAGTCTTCATAAACAACATCCAAACAGTCATCCCTGAAGCCACCTGCATTCAATATGCAGATGACTCGACTATAATATGTTCCAATGCCTCTCTTGCAAATCTACTAACTACCACCCAACATAGCTTCACCAAAGTCGAAAACTGGCTTGCCAACCATCTCCTGATCTTAAATCCAAACAAAACCAAGTTACTTCTCTTCTACCCAACCAATAGATCTCCGACTGAAAACTTCACTATAAAATCCAATAATGGGACCATCATCTCCCCAGACACCTATACAAAGCTATTAGGAGTAAACATTGACAATAAACTCAGATTTGATATACATATCAACCAAGCCATTAAGTCAGTCAACAAGAAACTTGGGACCCTATATAGAATTAAAGCCTTCCTACCCCCATGCCAGGGCAGCCACAGCCCGTTCACACCTTCTCTACCCTACGATATGCCTCTCCTGTCCTCACTCACCTTAACAAATCTGATCTGGCCAAGCTCTCATCCTGCTATAATCACATTGCCAGGTTCACAGGCCTACCCTACAGAACACACCACTGTACTAACCTGAAAAAGCTTGGATGGATAGAATTCCCACACCTTCTTCACCAGTCCCAACTCATAGAAGCCTTCAAAATCCTTAAACAACCTGAGAATACCCCAGCACTAAAAAACTTAATGACTCCCTACTCCAATCTAAGCTGCCTTCGCTCAGCAAACAGACTCCTTGTCCAAACAACTAAATCTCTCAACCTAGGTGGTGACGGGCTATTTGCCAACACCACTGGTAAAATTTGGAACTCTCTCCCAAATAACATCACGCTTGCAACTTCTCTAAGTCAATTCAAAAATAGTCTAAAACTCCACTTCAAGTCACACTGGCTATGTCCTTGCTCAAACCCAGACTAGCTCTGTGCCATTAACTAAAACATAAACAACTAGCTAAGATGATAAGTACTTTGTATACTGTGATAAAGAAATATGTATCCTGTCTAACTCTATGTCATTATACTGCCTACCGTCCTTGCTAATATGTTATTAATGTTACATTTGTAGTAATCTCAGAAATAGTAATGGCAGTCTTGTACTTGTATGTAAATAGCCTATGTTTTTGTTAAGTTCTTTCAGCTCATTTACTGTACCTAATTATCAATGTAACTCTGTTGGAGCTTTTCTCCCCGGGCCTCTGCTGAAAAAGGACATGTATCCAGTCGGACCATCCCGGTTAACAAATGTAAAATAAAATAAATAAATAATAATATGTTAGTGAGGACTAGATCCAATATGGTTGCACCCCTGGTTGATTATATTGACTATCTGGTCCAGGGAGCTTGTGTTTACAAAATCCAGGAATCTCTCTGCATGCATGTTTGTCATATAGGATTCCCAGTTAATAGTGTGGTAATTAGTCATCCATGAATATGGTATTGGGTTTGATGGTTACTGTTGTTAATAAGTTTTAATACATGGTATGGGTTTCCTAGGTCATAGAGGGGGACCTATAGCTTACAAGGAAATGGTATTGGGTTTTACCTATGGTGATTTGAACATGCAGCTCAAGTGCATTGTCCTATTTTTGATCAGCCTTGAAGTATATTTTTGATGTAAATGGAGACCTCTTCACCTTATAGTCCCTGCCTGTGAAGTGGCTGGTCTAATTGCATGGAAGGCATTATAATCCTGCAGTGTTGGTGTGCTGTCCATGGCTTTAAACCATGTCTGAGACCACAGAGACTTCAGCATTCTCTAGTGTAAAGAGAGCTTCCAGGAGTGGAGTTTTTTGTTTAGGCTCTTAGCATTGAGCAGTAATACCTTTTAGATTTTTTTGGTTTTAATATGCTATGTTGGAAGTACTTTCAGTTTGGCATTGCCTAAAAAAAGCAGTAATAGGGAAGTCGATGTTTTAACTAATATTCGAAAGCCTAGAGGGGAGAGGTGCAGACCATCCCTGGCAAAGCAGCATGGTCTGACCATCTTCTTCCATGCTGACAAATATTGCACCCCCTTATGACAGCAGAAACTAAGCCAATCAGCTTTTGTTCATATCGTGGCATCATCCTTGGAGAAGGTAAAATGCTGCTCAATGCTAGGCTCATACCAACCTGATATGCATGTAACGAAAGCTCTAATGATGTGTCTCTTCATATAGTCTAGAGAGGTACGTCTCAGGTCATTTACTCCTACATGGGTTATGACTGAGTCATATTGTAATTGTGACCCAATGACCTGAGTACACGTGTAATGTGGCAGATCCTAACCCCTGATAAGCAAATGACCATAACTTTCTCCTTACTCAGCCTGGTGAGCAGGACATCAGTGTGTCTCGCAATGGAATCTCCAATGACTAGAATGTTGGACTGTGTGGTGACTTGCCTTATGGGCTTACAGCTACATCTCTTGGAGCCTCTACCTCTATGTGTTGATGTGGGTGTTTTGAAAGAGTGCATTTGGGGCTGCTGAGGGTATTTCTTATGTGTACTTTGTGTAGGAGGTCTTTGTGGTTTAGGAAGGTTATATGTAAGTGGGTCTATATGTCTGCTTTGTATTATGTGTGATGGGCACAACATGTGTACTGACAAACCTTATTGACATTAGGAGTAGTTTTATGTGAGAGCTTTGCCTCTAGTGGCATTGTATAAATACATCTCTCACATACCGTATCAATTTGAGAATTAACTGGTTGTCACTGAGCCTGAGGCAATTTCTACATTGCCTCAGGATGCCCACATCCACCAAGCCAGTAACAGAGATAGTGGAAAAGTTCATATCCATGGCAACAGACCCTTTTTATTAATTAGACTGTTAGAGTCAGAATATCAATCACTGTCAGGAGTATCTGGTTTGCAACTACGTGGGCAGTGCTTGCCACTACAAACTAGTTGTCTTGTGTGCAACTAGATATTGGAGAAATTTCAGTTGTGCTTTTACAGGAAAAATGTCACTCAAGGTGTCCAAGTCTGTCCACTGAACTGCCAAACACTTGAAGGGAAACTATTATGAAGACCATGAAAATGTAAGGATGAAGTATTTAGGCATATATTCTTAAGTTAGAAAGAAATCAAGCAGTATTTACTGAAAACAAAGAATTAGCTTGTTAAAAATGATGAAAAGAGGGGAGTCACATGAATGGCTACTGCCTGGCTTCTACTAATGCTGGTCTCACCCAGCTTCACTCTGTTGGGATACAATACTAGTTAATAATACTGCAGCAGTGAATTTAAGGACATAGTTCAGCTGTGTAAAATCGTACCATAATGGTAGATGTCCTTGCCTTCATTGCTGCAGTATTTGCTCCCTCCCTCCATCCCCCTAGTTCTTTAACTTCCTGGATGTACTCGTAATGTCTTGGATTCCTTGGACTGGTGTTCCTCCTGAGGCAATCAGTTCTGGTTTTGGTAAGCACTGAATGTTGCCTTCATGCCCTATGTTATGCAGTTTCCATATGGTGACATTCAGCATACTTTTTAAATTCAGAAGTCTTTGGAAGACTGGCCGGACATCAGGCTTCCACAGCAGGGAATCCCATATAGTTAAGAATACTGCAGCAGTGCAGGTAAGGAGATCTAACATTAGGGTAAGATTTTAAACAACTGTACTTTTGAAAATGGCCAAGAGCAATTACCAAAAGCTTCCTCACAGACTGGATCTGCTCACACAATAATAGGGTTGTTTGATACAACCAGACATCAGTCTGAAAAGTTATTTAAAATAAAAGATTAAAGTGTTACTGACTTTGTCTTATCTTACTGAAGATGCCAACATACAACTCCTGTGTTGGTGCCTAGTTAAATGCAGATGTTTGTGAGATGTACATTTTAGTGCCTTGTAGAAAACAGTCTAGTTAGTGCACATAGGCTTAGAAGATTATTCATCTTCTCAGTAGTATATTGTTCAGTAACTAAAGTAACTGTCTATATAACAGACAACGCATACAATACTGTACAGCTTGCCGGGTTTACTGTCTTCAAGTTTCTTTACAATACAGCATGAATGATCTCCAGTGTGCAGATCTCCCTAGAAATCAGATTACATCTCGTATATATACATTTTTATGAAAACAGTCTTTTGGGAACTCTCAAAGACATTACTTTGGTATTTTTTGATGTCATACAATCTGCTAATTAAACTTTTTAGGGAGTCTTTCCTGTTTGAGAATGTTTCTGTTCAAAACAGTTTTTCGATGATGTCATGCAGTCTGTTAATAAGCTTCTTTGTGTTCTTGTTTCAAGGTAAATTACGTGACTGTTCAATAAGTTGTTCTTGCCTGCAACTTGGTTCCTTTCTCGCACCTGCGTCCTTATCTGTTTCCCTTGAAATTTGTTCCAGACACTGAACATTCAGCTCATCCTTATCAGCATTTTTCTCAAGCTGTACTACACATGAATGCCTATTTATTTATTTATTTAACTTTGTACTTGCTTTTCAGCCAAGGACAGTTTAATCCTTTTTTTTTTTTATCAAACAGAAATGTATGCATCTAACTGACTATATTATTCCTACATATATTATAGCAACAGAAGTGTACATGCATCTAACTAGCAAACAGAAATGCATGCATTTATAAATTTCTAAATATATATATCTAACGCGATCAACTTCAATTGACTGTCTGGATGAAATCGTCTTAATTCCTTTCAGGCACCTGTTTACTGAGGATGTGCAGCAGCTACTAATGAAGGCCAGAAAGCCTGCTGCTAGAAATGCATATTTTAACAAATGGAAAAGATTTTCTAGTTGCTGCCAACAACATAAACACCACCCATCTAGGGCTAGTTCTTACCTGATTCTATATTTGTGTGTGTTAATATCCTATGGCCTTTCTTATTCCTCTGTCAAGATTCATTTATTGGCTTTTTCAGCATATCTGCCTAGGGATGATCCTCTTTCAATACAGTTTCATGTAAAAATGTTCTTGAAAGGGGTTTTGCATAAAAGGCCTCCATGAAAACCTGTGGCCAGTCCTCTGATCTTAATTTTGTGTTGAGAAGCCAACACCTTCTCTGTTTGAACCAGCTAATCTAGCTGACTTGAGGTTGTTATTATGGAAAACTGTTTTACTGATTGCTCTGACCTCTGCAAGAAGGGTATCAGAGTTATAAACTCTTGTGGTAAGTCAACCTTACCTCATTTTCCATAGGGACAGAGTTTCTTTGAGAACTAATTCTTATTTTATGTCTAAAGTGGTATCTGAGTTTACTTTCAGCCAAACTATCCATATTCTCATTTTCTTTCGTAACCTAAAATGAAGGAGAAAGGATACCCCTACCTTGGATGTCCCAGACAATGCGGGTGCTATCTTGATAGTACAAAATCTTTCAGATCTTTGGATCAATTGTTCATTTCTTGTGAAGGTAAAAGGTACAACTTGTTTTAAAACAGACTGTTTCCAAATGATTGTGTAAAGTTATTACATTTTGCGATACTCGTTATAACAAAACATTTCCAGGCAGGGTCAAGACCCAGTCTACCAGGGTCTTGGTTTCATCTTTGGCTTTTTCTAAAGGTTGGCTTCTAGAAGTATTCTAGAAGCTGCTACTTGGCTTCTGAACATACTTTTATACTGCACCATAAGCTGGATTCCTTTCCTAGGTCCATAGGATCATAGGAAGTTACTAGGCTAATAGCCTGAGGGCCCTTACAAGCCCAGCCAAATTTTACCCTTGTTACCATGATCAACATCTATTGCCTCTGTCCAAGAGGGACACAGATGGACCCCTCTGGGTGAATATATAGTTACCCATCCAGTCATCCAGATTGTGTTTGAAGAGGGCCAGTGAGGAGCTCTGTCTGATGTGAAGTGGGAGTCTTTTCCAAAGGTGTGGTAACCTCTGGGAGACAAGTCTGCTCCTCCAACAGGGTGTATTGATGTCACATACCAGGTTTAGGTCTTTAGAGCAAGTAACCCGTTTGCCATTTGACTTGTGGATGTGCAGCATTTTCAATAAAGCAGGGTCAGAGATCACCTTACATGCAAGGCAGAGATCACACCTAAGTAGTCTGTATGAAACAGAATAAAGTGACAGTGATTTCATATGATTCACATAGGAAAGCTGCTGAAGACCTTTAATTCTCCTTGTGAGGAACATTTGTGGTCTCTCCAATTGCTGCAGGTACTTGCAAAGGTACATACCAAAAGGAGTGCTGTACTCAGTTATTGGCCCGAAGGGTACAGGGAGGTGATAACTTCACTTTCTTGAGGCAATGCCCTTACTTATGAGGCGAGTCATATAGAATGCCCTTATCACTACTCTGGAGACATGGTGATCAAAGGCAAGGTTGCTGTCAACCTGAGTGTCCAGCTCTTGTCACCACTGAGTGCATACTTGGGGTATTACCATTGATGTGGTAATTTGCAGGAACATTGCTCTTGCTGAAAGGGATGATAATACATTTTTAGCATGGAGTTTGAGACCATGACTTGGCACCAATCATTTCTTTTGTGTAAGACCTTCTTGAAGGATGTTGACATTGTTTGGAGATTCTATGACTTCACCCAGTTTGCAGTCGTCAGCAAACTTTGTCAGCCATATTCCCTTGGTTTTAGCTTGTACTTCAGACAAATAGATTTCAAACAGTATAGGTCCTGGGCTAGATCCCTGGGAAACACCACTGGTAATGGGTCTGCTGTTGGAGGTGGATTCTCCTATTTTGACTGTATGGGTTCTACCAGACAGCGAGTTTACAACCCACCTTATGATATAAGGGTTGATGTCTAGCTGGGAGAGTTTGCCAATGATGCCTGAGTGAGAGATCGTGTCAAATGCCTTGGCAAAGTCTAGGTAGGCTGTATGCACAGATTTCCCCTCATCCAGGGCCCTTGTGACTGTCTAGACAAATCCAAACTGGGTAGGATCTACCATTTGGCGATTACCTATGTCCTTGTTGATAAGGCCCATGATGATTCTCTCTCCATGGCCTTGCAGACAAGACTAGTCAGGCTAATAGGCCTGTAGTTCCCAGGGTCAGTAGAAGCACCAGTTTGGTGTATGAGGATAAATGTGGCTGTTTTCAGTTCAACTGGAATTAAGTCAGTGTTTTTACTGTGATTGAAAAGAGTAGCCAATGGTGATGTTAATTCTTGTTTAACCTAATGTAGGACACAGCCTGGGATGTTATCAGGTCCCATTGATGCTGTGTTTTTGGCCTTGGGGTGTTTATGACCTGCTCTTTAGAGATACAAGGTTAGGGATGTCATGAAATACATGTGGTGGGAAAGGGGGAGTGAAGTTTTCACCAAACCTGTTGGCTAGCGGGTTAGGTATGACCACTGGCTTAGTTTGTGTTATCATTAACTACCATTTTGGTGCAAATCTGAGCCTTACATTTTAGGTTACAGTTGTAACTAAAGAATGTCTTATGGTTCTCCTTGGTTGAGGAAGCTAACTTGGATTCATAGTTTTGCCTTGGAGGACTTCACAAGATGTCTTATCTGCTTATTTAAGATGAGATGGGAGTGTCTCCAGACCCCACTCCTCCTGACTCTTGGACAGCAGCTTCTTCCTTTTTATTGTAAAGCCCATTAATGGTTGTTGTCCACCAGGCAGGTTTTCTTTTCCTTGGAGATTGTTTTGGTCCTAACAGGTACTGCCAATTCAATGCAGTTATACAGGTGCTTGTATAGGGCATTGGTGTAGAGCTTGGCATAGCTGCCAGTTCCGTCTGTGGGGACAGATGCAATGAAGCTGTTTATACCATTCTGTAAGAGATTATAACTGCTTTGGAGAAGTTGTTTAGTCAAGTTGTTGCTAGGGGAGGGTCAGCTGTGATAGTTACCTCAAATGAGACTGATTTTGTGGTCAGATCTCACCAGGGATGAACTCACAGTGGGAGAGTTACAGTGGTATCCCATATTTGTAAGCACCATGTCCAGGATGTTGGCGGCCCTGGTGGTGGTGTCAACTAGCTAGTCCAGGCCATTGGAGTTGACAAAGTTGAGGAACTTTTGGGCAGGTGAGTTTTTGCACGAGTAATTCACCCAGTCAGTGCTAGAGTAGTTGGTCACCCAAAACTATGGTGTTAGGATATATGTTGATAGACTCAAGTTAATCCAAATAGGCAGAGTAGATGTCCTGATTCATGGAGGGGATTCTGTAGCTGGCAATGACTTGAGTAGGTGTCCTAACAGCAGTTAATTGCACCTGAAGTATCTCTAGGGTGTCATATTGTTTGACCAATTTGGTGGTGTATTTATGCTTGATGAATATTGATTCACCGCCTCCTTTAGTTTTCTTGCCTTCAGTTTGTGGTCTAAAAGTGTGGAAGGAGGTGTAACCCAGTATGGCTGGGGTGCTCTCCTCAGCCTTGAACCAGGTCACCATGACTGCACAAATGTCTGCGTCCTCCAGGGTGAGGACTGTTTCCAGTTAGTGTAGTTTCAAGTCAAGACTCCTAGCATTTAGCAGCATGACTTTGAGGTTGTTTTTGGTTGGTATTTTTACATTGGGAGTTTTGTCATTGTGACACTACCTAAAAAAAGGGCACTATGGGAGTGGCAAGAGCCTTGGCCAGTAGCCAAAATCCCAGGGGTGATAGATGAAGACCATTTCTGGCAAAGCATTGAGATCTGTCTATCATGTCATCCCAGGCTGACTGATACTGGTTCCCCTTTAGAATGACACCAAAACCTAAGCCAATTATTGAAGTCCATCATTTTCTGTTTGTATTAAGGCATCATTCCATGTGAAGGTAAAATGCTGCTTAAGGCTAGGGACATACCTGGCTGAAACACATAGTCCGAGAGCTCAGTCGTGTCTCTCTTCATATAGTCCAGAGAGGTATGTCTTGCATCCTTCACACCAACAAGGACTATGATAGTCATAACGGTACCTGTTGAGAGACATTGGTGCATGTGTGATATGTTGGATCCTGGCACCTGACAACAGGCTGTGACCTTTTCCTTATCCTGCCTAGTGAGATGGGACCCATTCTCCAGGGCCTCCTGGACTCTTCTCCTTCTACCTTCCATATGTAGTTAGCTAAGGTAATGTAACCATGTAGCTAAGGCCACTGCAGCAGTAATCAATAGGATGAACATGGCATAGTTGTGTGCAAGTTAAACTTACCATAATAGTAGATGTTTGAATGATCACTACTACAGTAGCTGCTCCCTTCCTCCATCTGCATTGTTTTTGGTGCATTTTAATGCCAGAATGTTGACATTTATTTTTTGTTATTCCTAACTTTGTGCTTTTAGGGTTCAACCTCCCTCTCACTGCTGGCAGAAAAGCTCTGAAGGGCTTTGCATCCATCCTTGTCTTTTAGTCAGCTCAGCTCAGACTGCCTGACAGTTTGGGTACATAGAAGGTTCCCTGAAACATTGGAAGCTGGATGGCTGTTGGATTGTATCCTGCCAATTATATAACATATATAACTAAGGCTACTGAAGCAGTGTGAATTGTGGATCTGCTGTTATGGTGAGTTTAACTTGCACAACTGTATTATTTGGGGTTTACATGAAATTAGGTTGGTAGAAGTATGGTGACAGACCATAACAGATGGTTGGATGGAGGAGCTGATTCCAATTGGAGAAACTAGGTTATTGGGGCCACAGAATAAGTTGAACTGAAAAGAAATGGTGAAATTGCCCAAAGCTCCTATATTGGAAGCAACTCTATAACAAGAGGGATCCCCCTGACATCATATCGGTTTAAAAAACACATAAAGGAACATAGGATCAGAAGGCCAAATTTCAACAACTAATAGGAATACGAACAGAGAAATTAAAAAGAAAAAAAAACTGTAAAGAAAAATTAGCACCCACATAATCCAACTGGGCTTAAACACAAGATCTGAATTAACTGCAGAAAAAGAGATGGCAAATTTGTATTGGTTTTGAGTATATAAATTATATAAAAAGATGTAGATATTGGAAAACTGAAGAAGCATCTGTGAAAGGACACTAGATGTAGATCTTATAAGATAACGCTGGTCATCTAAAATATTAAACCCCAGATATGCCACTAAATCTGGTAAATTAGATTTGTGTGCAACAATGCCTACTCAAATATTTTACCCATTGTCACACCTCGCAGGTTCTGCAGCTGCAACTTCAGAATCCTGGAAATATTAAACAGGTGAGCTGGGAGATTGGATGCACATATTTTGAGGTTGTGAAGTATTAGGTGTATTTAAAGTTAGGGTTACCACCTGTCCCACTTTGCGAGGGACAGTCCCCTTTTTGCAGTTTGTGTGACACAAAAAAAATTGTAATGGCAAAATGTTCCATTTTTTTTGGACAAAATTATTTCCTATATTTTATGTAATAGTTGTATAAAACAGTTATTCTGTATCTAAAATACCTAAATGTTATAAGAAACAGAATAAGCAACTAAAATGCTACAAGAATAAGCTTCTATTTAGGCAAAAAAGTTAAGTTATATCCTTTTTATGGACTGTGGGTATGTGTCGGCCTGTAAAATCTGATGTTTGTACCAAAAATGTCCCACTTTGGCCATTTGAAAAGGTGGCAACCCTATTTAAAGTGGATTTACAAGTAATATGTGATGTCATTTAGCCTAGTCAGATTATTAGTAAGAATAATTACTGTCTGGGTCAAGAAACTATTAAAGTTTGATTTACAACATATATTTCTTTGTTTAATGTGTTTATGTTGGTAGCAAAAAAAAAGTAGAAACAAAACCTGAAGCAATAGCAGAAGTAGCATTAAAATATGTTCCTGATCAGTCTGTTGATTTGAAATGCTTTGTATTTTGGCAGAGCTATCAAGCACTAGTATTTGAGCTAGCTACAATTTGATCCACAGCTGATAACCAAGGACTATGGCAAAATTGACAGTTTGGTCCGGTACATGGGCCAAATGATTATTGATGGGTGATTCTTGAATAAAATTGATTGCATGATTGATAAGCTTATAATATAATTTGTGAGTACATTTTTGAAGATAATGTAGTGGTGTACAAGAATAATTGAATAAATAGATATTGGAACAAATGTTTGTTGTTGCATTTGTTGACTGTGTTAACTAAATAAATTCTGTATGGAGGAAGAACTCCATCTTGCATTAGTAAAATTAAGTCAAGTGCAAATATTTTTCTGTAATTTAAAAAAATCAGGAATTTTGGCATAATTAAAAGTGCACAGCTGGGAACTTTTTTCATCAAGCTCAGTTTGCTTATGATAAGAACACTTTCTTTCACTTTAACTGCATATTTCATCAGCTTCTGCATAAATAATGGAGAGGCCTGAAGAATGCATTTTTTGATAATATACAAATATGGGGCATGTCAAAGTAGGTCATAAGAAACTGAGGCATTATCATCCTAATAAAAAAGATAAGATCAGAGCAATATAGCCTGGCTATATGGGTCAGAATTGCGTTCAGAAGTTTCAAAAACAGATAATGCCATAGTTATAGTGGTCATACAAATGCCTCCTCCAGAGGGTAAGCATTAATAAGAGATTTTGAAATGCTTTCTATTTTGGCAGAAAAATCAGAAATGCTCAACTGTCACATGCCTATGCCAGAATATTTTATCTAGAATAGATCAACCTATTTTAGCCAAAAAAGTAGAAACAAGAGAAATATCTTATGGTGAATGAATAAAACTTCCATATCTCCAGAGCCAAAACATGCCACTACCAGACAACTGCACATGAAATAACTATATCATCTACTGCTTAATAAAAATGTGTTGCATAGGAGTGGGTCTGCATTTATTGTAATGTTTGGCAAACATACCTTTAACAGTAAACTGTGATGAGATCATTTTATGTAATGAACCAAAGTCAGTAACCTAAAATGTCTGGATTGAAGCCCAGTTCTAATAACTGAAGATAATGCAAAAAAATAAATAAATAAAAATCTGAGAACTTGGAGTTGTAATCCTGAAAACTAAGATTAGTAAAAGCATGCAATATCTAGGTATGCCTAGTACCTAAAAATCCAGAAATGCAAGATTGCTCAGCATATGCTTACCCTCCTTCTCTTCCCCTTCACAAGTTATCTTCAAACTTGTGTACTTTATAAAATCAACCATATTGGAGTGCTTAGTGTGCCAGTTAAGATGGAATAATTTGACTGAGGGAAGTAGATAGATTTAATTCCATTTATAATAATTTAACCCATATTGGAGAAAGCATATAAAGTTACAGGTCCGAAATGTGGAAGCCCATATATCCTTGATTAGCAATTTGTCTCCTATAATATGCAGGGGAAATTCACCTCCCTACAAACTTGTTCTCTACTTGAGTCTTGTTACTGTAAAGAATACCCTTATATAATATGTCCAATAAAGAAAATTGTTATTGCTTAAAAAAATAGATTCTGATAAACTGTTTTTCTTCATATACAAATTAAGACCCTTAGTTTTATGTATTGAATGCATGCCCAGTAATCTCTCTACCCTTTTGGTTAGTTTGAAGAAAGAAAGAATGGAGTTTTCTGAATTAGCCAAGAAATGTTATCAGCATGTGCAAAATATTTCCAAGTCTGGTCATAAATATGAATGAGAACAATATAGGTTCATAGGTGGTTACTAGGCTATCGGCCTAAGATCCATTTTAAGCCTAACCAAGTTTGCTGCTGTAATAAATTACTTTTCATCAGTTTTGTTTTCTTACTAGCTAATTATTCTGACTGATCCTATGTATTTGTATTTATACCCTTTGTTTGTGGTTTGATGCAATTTTAACCTTTGAAGGGCTCTTGTAGTGCAGGGCGTCAGTTGCTAAAATTAAATAAAGCCTTTTTATTGCAGTGTTTGGTTTTGGAAAACAAAATCCTCCCCAAAAGTATCCTAAGGGTGGGGGAGAAATGCATACAGCCACCCAGCACAGCAGCAGTGTGAGGTGGAATGGGCAGTGGGAAATGTAGGGCATATCGGGTAGGACAGAATACAGGGCAAGTGTGGGAAGATGAGGTGATATTTGTTTTGTTGGGACAGAGCCCCGTTTCTATACAACTATAAAAGGGATCAGGGGAAGAATTACATAGAATGGTATATGAAGTTATGGAGGCAAGAAAAATGTTAGAGAAACTGAGGTGGTTGTGTACACATAAGATTTGGTAGTGAATGGTGATGAGAAGGATTAGACCATACACAAGCTAAAGGAAATAACATGGTAGGGAGGGGTGACAGGTATCAGGGAATAGGGTGGATTTCTGGTTATATGGGGACTATTAAAATGACCCAGGGGCAATCTATGCACACCTATCACCAGCTGATAGTCTGGGTTGGATTGTAGCATGGCAATATTACCCCTTGGTAACCTAATGGCCAGCCAGATTGAATGAATCTGCAATTCATTGCAGTAACTCTCTGTTGTGGGACTTCCTATTAGAGAAGGTCTTTACCACTGATTTGACAAATTCATCTCATCAATGGACCCACCCTGGCCTTGCACAATGAAGTTACTCACAGCCTACATAGGCTAGACACAATAGGAAGGGTGATATAAGTGTGACATGCATTAACATGTAATTTACATCAAGTAAAACATTTAATAGTCCTACTCACAGATGGTCCTTGTTCTTATGGCTGTTCCTACACCTGTAACATTGTATTGATGTGCACCTTTATTTTATAACACTAGTGGACCTTGAGCTGACATCCTGCAAAATAAAGGTGGCATCAGTGCCATACTACAGGTGTAGGATATAGTGATCAGAACAAGGACTGTTGGTGTTAAATACTAGGTGAAGCACTGTACTGCTGGTGGCTATACTCTGCAGTACCTTTTCTGGAACAGTTGCAACAAAATGCAGTGAACTTTATGGCCATAAGCTTAAATGTGCAATCCTGTTCCACATGACATGCACCAAATACCCATACTGACCTACAGCTATAAGCCTCTGTGTGTGTGCCTATATTAGATAGCTTCACTTACTTAAACATTTGCAAATGTACTTAAATATGTTATTTCATATGTTGATGACTACTCTGATGGCTTTGACTGATAACAGGATACAGGTATGTAGACAGCATGAAGAAATATTTCAGTATGCACAATACAACTCATGGTGCTTTCACTGAACCTGTTAACCTCACAGATGTGGGAGGTCAGAGGGTAATATCCAAGTTAACTGTAGTTTATTCCTGCATTGCTCCATGGAATGTGGGATACCAGTGGTCGTTAACACGTCTGGCCAGGGTCATGTCATGCAGCCACTTTCCGAATAGTCCATCATAGACGCGTAGTAGCCCATTCTTGTAGACCCTTGGCAACTAATACAGGAATGTTTTTTTTTTTTTTTCTTCACTCATCAAGCAGGATCCCTCTACTTCAATTCATTCAAACCAGGCATGTGTGCATGATTTTCCCCAAGAAGCTGAATGAACTTAATACAGCAAGATAGCAGATACAAGTATATCTCAATGTTTGGAACTGTGTAGCAGCAAGTATGAACTGCACAAATACGAAGCCACATAGGAGTGCCTTCCGTATACATAGTGAATTGGCATCACTGGACACATACCTAGTGAACAGGTTGCATATGTTACTACACTACTATAGATAGAGAGTTCATAAATTAGTACTAGGTTAACTGCTCTTGTGGGCCATTTTAAGCCTAGCCAATTACTCCATGTGAGAATCAAACCCTGCATCTTGTGTCTGTAAGGTAAACACCTTAACCATTATGCCAACCTCTGTATTATGACTTCATGCACCTATTGTGCATGAAGTCATAACGTAGAGGACTAGGAGTCTCCAATCAGAACTAGCATGTGTGTGTAAGCCATGGATGCCTTTAATGCAGGAGAAACTTAATTATGGGGTACCAAACTTGGCATGTTCATTTAGACATCCCACTGCTGAAAGCTGTTAAAACACTTTGCATCTTAATGTGTGCTCACTGCTTCTGAAGTGGATGTACTTACCAGAGCCCAATGATCCAGTGACAAATGATGGCACCACATATTCCATTTAAACTAAAAATGTAGGCAGCACCCAGGTACAGTTTGGTATCTGGTCTCAAACACAATAATGGTTATGATAGGTGAGACCCAACCCTAAATCTTTATAGTGCCATGGAGCTTTATCTACTCCATAAACTACTAGTTAAAAGAAAAGTGTATGAGAAGGAAGTATTCTACTGGCTTTCAAAGCCTTTGAAGGCCAGTAAAACACAGCACTGCCAAACAGACAGCAAGAAGAAACCGTACCATCTGAAGAACCAATGGCTTTAAGTTATTAGACACTTCATTCTGCTGCATACATTTTGTTTGTATGGCAGAGGGAAGATCATTTTTACTTTCTTCCACTGTCCCTTGCTAGCCAATATTGTAATCTGGTAATATCTAGCATGAAACTCCATCTTAATAGCACTTAGGTGCTTGTTAAGCACCTTTCTGACATCAGATAGGGGCTTAAAAAGCCTGTACTTTTTCTTATATTGGAGCATAATTGTGGTGCTCCATGTATTACAAAGTGATTTGTACACAGTCATGCTATAATGATTTTGATATGCAAAAGGATGTAAACTTGCACAATTGTGGAAACTCATCACTGCTATACTGACTTCAGATAGTTATTTTATGCTGACTTCAGAAGGTTATTTTCTGTGACATGTATCTGGGTTTGGATGATGAGTATCATTTTTATTTGGACAACAGTGAGATGCCTGGTTGTACAAGTCAGATTTGCAAGGCATATAAATATGATCCGGCAATTTTCTGTTGTGCTCATCAAAGATGTATCTGAGGGGGCGGAGCATAGATGGTCAACTGAGAGCAGTGAATTTTGAGAGCTCCATAAACTAGTATAATATAGGAAAATGTTATTATTTTCAAGTTTAAAAACATCAGAAATCTATAGATAAACTACTAAACTACATAAATATCAATTTTGGTGGAGATGTACAAAAATTTTCCTTCAAGTAACTTGGAGATGTATTGAGTCACTGAATATGAACAACTCAAGGAATTCTTATTCAGATGCTCCTTTGAAAAAGCTGCAGTTGATGACATCTACCTGACATGAGCTATCTTTGAAGATGGATGGCTTTAAAAATGATTTAAAAAATCTCAAATTAAATTCTCAAAAACAAACATACTCTTAAGGAACTATTATGGCAACACCATACAAAAATAACAAATATAGAGACTTCTCTAAATGACATTGAAGGGAGACTCAGAGGAAGAATTCCAAATAGAATTTCTGCTTAAACAGAATACATGTCTGCTTAACAAAATAGATGACTTGGAAAACAGGGAAAGGAGAAACAACATAAGGATCTTTGGTCTGCCTGAAAACACTGAAGGAGAAAACATTATTTCATTCTTAACCTGGATTCCTGAATTTTTAGACTTGAAAGAGGGACTTTCATCTGGAATTGAAAACGTGCATAGAGCACTGAGGAAACATGCTTCTAACTCAACAAATACTACAACTAGATCCATAGTTATAAAATTTCTTTCATTTCTGGACAAGGAATTAATATTAAAATTTGCTTGGAGAAAATCACCCTTAAAATACAGTCCAAGCTGTCGATTTTTCTTCTAGAATAAAGGAAAAAAAGTCTGGCCAATAATAATTGTTGAAGCAAAACAACATTAAAGCACAGCTGGCCTTTTCAGCCAAGATAAAAATACTTTTTGCCAGTGAGATGAGAACCTTTAATGACTTAGAAGCTACTATACTCATCAAAAACAACAACATAGTGTATATCCTAGAAGAAATGGAATGGATGGCCCATACTCTTAAAAGAATAACAGAAACAAATCCTTGGACTGATGCTAGAAAGAAGAAATAAAAACTGATTCCAAGACAGCTGTCCCAAAAAAAATAACTCTTACAACTACATCTCTCAAAGTATCAACTGATATGGTACATCACTTATCTGTTTTTATTTACAAAAAGGGGAGGGTTTCTTAAACAGCTGAGAAACAGTAATGATTTATTCAGAATGTTCAAAGAGTCCAATAATTATTCACAAAGGTAGGTCAAGATGGGTTACTATTTACATTATATACAAGCCAAACAAAGCAACATATAATACAAACATAGTTTCTATTCCCCTACTTTGAACTCACTGAATACATATCTTGTTCATTTTTCATTGATTTTACTTATAATTTAAGTAATTAATTAATTCAACAGGGTACCATTCATCAGAGTTCAGACTCTAACATCATATATAATAGCAGTAACAGTAGTGTTTTGAAAAAAAAATGCTGTCATGGAGCCTAATGCCTTCTTCAGTTTAAGTATGATTTAGAAATGTCATGTATATCCTGGTTAAATAATAGTAGCAATCTCTTAGTACAAATGTCATCATTATTCTGTCTAAATATAGTTAAAATCAATTATGGCAGGTATCACAGCTACAAGTGCTCTTTGATCAATCCTGATCTGGTGGGCATGGATGCAGCTGTGTCTGGCAGCTAGTACAAATGTCATTATTATGTTGTCTAAACATAGTTAGTTATTATCAATTATGGCAGGTATCATAGCTTCAGGTGCTGTTTGATTAAGCCTGGCATGGTGTGTGTGTGGATGCAGCTGCGTCTGGCAACTGCTGTATGTTGCCGTTTTCATCTCTGGGAAGTTGTGGGTTGCAGCTTGTGATCGAGGTTTACTGATGCTTGTGTGTTAGAAGGGACATTTGGTGTTTTAGCCTGGATCCAGGGGAAAGAGGTGGATAAAACTGTGATTTGGGATATTTTTGAAGAGAATAGTTTGTTTATACATCTGATGAGCGAGAGGTGGGAAGGCTGAAGAATGTTCTCTCTTGTTGTGGCGGCTTGTTGGGAGGTTATCTGTCTGCTCTTAATTTTTTCTTGGCTGCTGCCTCGCAAAAAGGGAGGCAATTTAGGCTTGAAGTTACAGTGAAGTGAAGCTTTGCTTCAGGTGCATCATGAGCCTCTGGTATGCAATACACAGACACCTTAACAGAAACTGACACTCCCAGGTTGCTATGGTAACGAAGGCAGAGTGACGATAATGCTTAAAGGCTCAGAGATGAATCTTGGCAATGAAGTTTTTGATTTAAAAAACATAAAAGGGCTGTTTTAAACCACATGTACACATATTGATGGTCTCCCAACACTTCGTTTAGTTCATTAAGTTGATTCTTGATAAAAATTTTAAAAAATAAGCGCAATTTTGTATTTAAAATGTATTTTGGTCCAAACACATTAAGGACTTGCATAAGAGGGGAAGTCCTGAGTTGTTGTGAAAGATAAAGCACTTGGTCTTGTGCAGTACCCTTTGCAGTGGTCTGGGAGGTGAGCTTACTCGGACGTGTTCAGCATATAGGGATAGCTGATTCTAGGGGTATTTGGGTTTGCTGGGAAGTGCTAGAGAGTCATCAGATTTCCTTCGTGGAAATATCTGTGGGAATGGAAGGTGTGTTGAGTGGTTCACTGGCAGAGTGGCCACTGCATGGAACAGGACAAATATTTGTTTGGATATTTTAAGAACAGCCTGGAAATGCACCACATGAACTAGTGAATGGTATTTTGGCAAAACTGGATTGGCATTGTTGCCCGTGCTTGAAGTACTGATATGTGTGTATGTATGTATATGGAAATATACATAAAACAAATAAGAACTAGAAGGGTCTCATAATTCAGTCTATGGACTGTATAAACATGCTTGAAAGAAGCTAATAAGAATAAGCATTACAGCTTGTGGTCTCTCAAATAACTAAGCAACAGCCAAAAAAATATATATAGTTATGTAATGTATGATTTTTAGTAAATCTAGACATAAAATATGTAATGGTCGTATAAGATGAAACAATCTGCTGAATTTGGATATCAAAGACCGGTTTTAATAACATGGGCTTGTGTATAATAACACTACTGTCTTAACTTGTCATAAATGATGTACACTACATTGAACATCAAGGGGAAGCATGATGATTTTCTTATATAAGTAAATATGCATAACAAGTCATGTAATTGCTTTAACTTGAATTGTAGTTTTTGTAACCCATCTTGACCATATATAATAATTAAGCAGTAACCAAGGTAACTAATGCTTTATACATGACATCAAACTGACAAAATTGTTAGAGAAACAATAGAAGCCTGAACTTGAAATGCCACAGAATGTAACAATCATATTCTGAACAAATAGTATTAAATTGACAATAGACACTCAGTTTTTAACCTTTGCTGATTACACAAAATAGAATGTTGCCATATAAATCTAAAAACTTTCAGTACATGCCATACAATGGCAATTTATAAATATGGAAAGGGAATTTGTAATCATTTAATGTGATTTTTTTTTTTTTTTTTTTTTACCTATAGGTTCATAGGTTTATACTAGTCTATCTGCCCTAAGGCATTTATAAGCCTAGCCCAAAGTTATGTGGCTTACGCCACCCCTTATGTTAGAAATAATGTGCCCATTAGTTTGTTGTGCCTCTGTCCAGCAGTGACACAGAGATGATTCCCGGGGTAAACCTACGATCTCCCATCCACCGGTCAAGATTTCTCTCGAACAGAGCCAGCGAGGTGCTCTGCCTCACATGGACCGGGATTTTATTCCACAGCATGGGGAGTCTCTGGGTGATAAATCTATCCCTCCAGCACGTCCTATTTATATCCGTGCTAAGGTTTAAGTCACTTGCTCTAATGGTTCTGGTGGATTTGGATTTTTTGAGGTGGTGCATGTCCATTAATTCCGGGTTGGTCATCGCCTTGTATGTCAGGCACAGGTCACCTCTGAGCAGACGGTATGCAACTGAATAGAGTTGGAGATTCTTCAGTCTGGCAGTATATGACAGGTTTTGGAGTCCCTTTATCCTTTTGGTGAGGAACTTTTGGGGTCTCTCCAATTGCTGCAGGTGTCGGGTGAGATACATCCCGAATGGGGCATTGTACTCGATCATTGGTCTGATAAGTGAAGAGTACAGGGGAACAATGACCTCACTTGATCTGGATGTGAATCCCTTCATGATCAGATGGGCAATGTAGAAGGTCTTTCGAACCACTTTAGCAACATGAGTGTCAAACGAGAGGCCACTGTCAACCTGGGTACCCAGGTCCCTGATAACCTCTTCTGTGCTTAGTGGGTTGCCACCTATATGGTAGCTTAGGGTTACCTTATTTTTCCCGAAGGGTATGACTATACACTTTTTTGCGTTTAACTTCAGGCCATGGCTCTGGCACCAGCTATCAGTTTCCGTGAGACCCCTCTGAAGGATGTCTGTGTCCGATGTACTATCCACTAAGGCACCCAGCTTGCAGTCATCCGCAAACTTTGTCAGCCATAGTCCTCCTATGTTTGCCTGTACTTCTGAGAAGTAGATGCCGAACAATAGGGGGCCAAGGACTGAGCCCTGTGGGACACCACTTGTAACCGGCTTGGAGTCTGACATGGCTCCAGCAACTCTAACCCTGTGGGTTCTGTCCTTTAGCCAGTTTGCAACCCATCTTGTGACATATGGGTTTACATTTAAGCTGGTAAGTTTCTCTATGATACCGAGTGGGGTATTGTGAAAGCTTTTGCAAGGTCAAGGTAGGCTGTATGGACTGCCTTTCCCTCATCAATGGCCTTGGTAACTGTTTCGAAGAAGTCGACCAAGTTCAAAAGGCAAGATCTGCCCTTGACAAAGCCAAACTGGGTTGGGTCCAAGGTCTGCAAGTCCCCTATGTCCTTGTTTATGAGTTCCATTATGATCCTCTCCATAGCTTTGCAGACCAGGCTTGTTAAGCTTATGGGGCGGTAATTACCAGGGTCCGTAGAGGCACCGCCTTTGTGGAGTGGGACCACAGTTGCCGTATGCCACTCCTTGGGCACATATCCTGTGGTAAGGCTAAGATTAAACAGCTGCCTTATGTGCGGGTTTAGTTCTTCATTGAGTTCATGTAGCACACAGCCGGGGACACCATCCAGTCCCATTGATGCTGTGTTTTTAGCTTTAGAGAGAGAGCAGCTTTCACCTGCGCATTTGAGATGTCTGGGAGGCTACACTCTGTTGGGATAGTTATCTCTCCTTTGGGGGGGGAGGGGGGGGTGAAGTTTGCGCTGAACCTGTCTGCCAGTATGTTGGCAATGTCTGTGGGTTCAGTGATTTTTGTATCATTTTGGACTAATTCTGAGCAAATCTGGGAGTTTCCACCCAGGTTTCTGACATAGCTGAAGAAGGCCTTATGATTGTCTTTTGAATCTATGGCAATTTTTTTCTCAAAGTTGGCCTTGGATGATTTTATGAGGGATCGTAGTTTCTTGCTAGTACTGATCAAAGATGCCTTCCCTTTATGGGATTTTGCTCTTATCATGTAATAGCTTTCTCCTCTTATTGTAAAGTTTGTTTATGGCCAGGGTCCACCAGACTGGATGTTTGCCCTTGGTGGAAAGAGTCTTGGTTTTATTTGGGATTGCCTGATCCATGCAGTCCTGAAGGTGTTCATAGAAGGCATTTGTAAGGGCTTCCGCAGCTTGGGTTGTGGTTTCCATTGGCTCGGGGGCCTTGAAGGATACCACACCTGTCTTGAGTAGTGTGAAGTTTGCTTTAGAGAAGTTCTTCACTGTGGTCTTTTTTGTTTGGGGTGGGGGCAGGATGTGGATTTCTAGTGAGATGAGTTTATGATCTGATCTCACCAAAGAGGGATATACTTCCGGTGTGGAGCATTTTGTCCCCATGTTTGTGATGATGAGATCTAGTATATTTTCTCCTCTTGTGGGGACGGTGACTAGTTGTTCCATGGCATTTGAATTTATGAACTCCAGGAACCTTTGGGCTAGAAAGTTGGGGCTTGAGTAATGTTCCCAGTCTATATTCGGGTAGTTGAAGTCACCCAATATGATGGTGTTTGGTGATACATTTATACCCTCCAGTGTCTTCAGGAAGGCTGTGTGGGTTTCCTGAGTTTGAGAGGGTGGCCTGTAGCATGCTACAAATTGTAGAGCAGTTTTGCCTATGATTAATTGCACCTGGATGGTTTCCGATGCTTCGTGCGTAGCCACCAACCTGGAGGTGTGGGTATCCTCGATGAATATGGATACACCCCCTCCTTTTGTGGTATGGTCCGGGTTTTGGGGCCGGAATGCATGATATGAGGTAAAACCTGATAGTGCCGGGGTGCTCTCAGGAGCCTTGAACCAGGTTTCAGTCACAGCACAGACATCGATGTTCTCCATACTGAGAAGGGCCTCGAGTGCGTGCATTTTGAGATTTAGACTTCTGGCATTGAGCAGCATTACCCTTAGTTTCTTCCCATTTTGTTTTCTAGGGTGGTAGGTTTAGAATTTGAGCCTTGCCTAAAAAGGCACTATGGGGGTGGCAAGGGCCTTAGCCAATATCCGAATCCCAGGGTGACAGGTGCAAGCTGTCCCTTGTGAAAGCGTGGCTTGTCAAGCATGTCATCCCAAGCAGACAGACACTGGATCCCCTTTGAATGACACCAGAAATTAAGCCAATTGTTAAAGCTGATCATCTTGTCACTATATTGTGGCATCATTCGTGGTGAAGGAAGGATACTGCTCAGGGTCAGGGTCATACCTGCCTGGGCTACATAATCAGAGAGCTCCTCTGTCTCTTTTCATGTAGTCCAAAGAGGTACGTCTCAGGTCGTTCACACCAGCATGGACAATGACTGTGTCATACTTGTACTTGCCGTGGAGTGACCTGAGTGCTTGTGTTATGTGGATTCTAGCCGATAGGCAGCTTACCATGACCTTCTCCTTGTTCAGCCTGGTGAGTGGGACGTCAGTGTGTCTGACTATGGAGTCACCTATGACAAGTATGTTTGGTGTTGTATTTGGCCTTAAGGGCAGTGACTGCTTTGCACACTGATTTTGTTTTTTATGTGTTGTTTGTGTGGTGTCTCGAGTTTGCAGTTGCTTGGGTGTCTGCTTTGGAGGCCTTTGCTGTTTAGGTAAATTTTTACTCAGAGCCTCCGAGTATGTCTTAGTGTGTTTATGTGTTTGATTCAGTGGTGTGGTTGAGTTATGTGAGACTTGTATTGTGGTGTGTGTAGTTGCCTTCTCCTCCTGCCTGGTCTTGCCAGTCCTGAGTTGAGAGAGCTCAGCCTCCAGTTTGGCTAAATAGCTGCATCTCTCGCAAGTGTTAGTGTTATGTGGGAGGAGGAGAGGGTTGTCCGTGTACATGAGGCAATTGTAACATTGCCTCAGAATTCCCAGATTCACCAACTGGGCAGGAGAGGACGCCAGCGTCTGACCCTTCGACATGCTAGAAAGAATTATGAGTTGGTATGAGACAGAAAAGTAGAGGGCTTAGCAGGGAAGTGGGCACTCCTGGGGGGTTTTGCAAGTGAGGGATTTGTATAATATAGGAGTGCTTGACCTGCAAAGAAAATGCTTATAAGACAAGGGATATGCTTTTAAGACAAGTGCTGAGCTTTTTGAGAAGAAAAAGCAATTAGGAACAAGTGCTGCACTTTTTAGTGAAGGTGTAAACTGTTTAGGTTCCTAACAGAGCAGTTCTAAGGGAAAAATTGAAGAACAGACTTTATGGAGCCAGAAATGTTTAACCTTGTTAAACTGGCACTGCCCGATGCTGCTCTAGTGGCAACTCCGCGCTAAATCGCGCTCAAGTACATTAAGGCGTGCTTGATAGCAGGGGCTGGAAAGAAGCAGGAATAGACCCAAAACAGACAATAAAACTACAGTTTCAAGTCAGTAACCACTCCTACGGGGGGCAGGGAAGCTGCTCAATGTTATTCACTGCCACTGATCAACAGAGAGACTTTCCTTTAGCCCAAGCAGAAATGGCCTCACAGAAACTTACAAACAGTTCAGGAAACAGCAAGCCTGTAACTGAACTTTTTTAAATCTCAGAAAAGTGGGGAAAAAAGCAAGATTTTTTTTTTTTGTTTTTGTTTTTTCAGAGATAGCAGAGGTTCACAGGTAATATCAAGTTATAACAGTGCAGTAAATGACCCCACACAAGAGTGCTAGGTCAAGGACAGAAAATATGCAAGTTTTGAGAAAAAACGATTTAAAATTAAGTGCAAACAGGAAATTCAGTAAACAACTTTTGGTTGTGCTCTAAATACAGCTACTAATGCAGAAATCAAGTTTAACAAGCCAGAAAATGCTCAAACTAGGCAGCTATGCAGAAAAACTTAGCAAATAAACAGAGAAAACTACTTAAAATCTCAAAAGTGGCTCCCTTCTTCTCTCAGCGTTTTCTCCTCTTGGTGGTTGCTTCACCAACAGCCAACAAGCCTGAAAAGATGCCAAAACCACGAGGCAACTAGGTTTTAAGAGAGGAAGATGAAGGAGTTTTGGAAATTACCCCTGTTGGCCAATAAAACTACAGTTTCAAGTCAGTAACCACTCCTACGGGGGGCAGGGAAGTTGCTCAATGTTATTCATTGCCACTGATCAACAGAGAGACTTTCCTTTAGCCCAAGCAAAAATGGCCTCACAGAAACTTACAAACAGTTCAGGAAACAGCAAGCCTGTAACTGAACTTTTTTAAATCTCAGAAAACTGTAATTTCACTCATTTTATAATAAATGACCGATATGAAAATCCTTATGTGTAGGAAATGGGGGGGGAGGGGAGAGGGATGCACTGATAATTAAAATGCACTAACTTAGATCAATGTTCACATAAAACAAACTTGATGTTTTAAGTAAGTTAACAACAAACAAAGTGATTACTTAAATGCTGGCAAACAATGAAATATAACTTCTAATATATCCAGTAAAATACACTGTATTATAAACGGGTATAAATATTACCATCTATTTATATTATGTAATAGGTTTTGAAAGACTTTATCAATATGGGTGAATATGTTAAATAACTGTGTGCTATAATCTTTTACTGATGTTTTATATGTGATACATCCGACTTTACTATGAGTGAATTGCTTGTCATTTATCTTTCATATAAATATTTGATTATAAAATAAGTAGACATTTATATTGTATTAGAATTCTGTCTAATCTACAATAGTACTATATCTGTTCAAAATAATATAAATATTGCTTATTTCTATTACAAATATTCTCCATATGATAATTTAATTTATGGAGCTCAGATGTTCTGGATTGTCAAGGTATGAATGAAAATCTGATGGACTTAGGTTTATCCATCAGATTAGAAATGATTTTCATTCCATGGCTAGTGTGGATCTTAGATTTGTTAACATTTATCAATTTAAATTTATTTCACAGAAACATTTTTAGTATGCCTGACCAAAACATTACTTTATTGGTAAACATCGAACATATAAAGCTGATAATTTCCTTTAAAAGCTCAAACATATATACTTTATAGTTATCAGAGGAAAATGTTTAATAGTTACAATGAAACAAAAAATACATAGTCTAAATAACCTAAGATGGATTTAGCTTTATTATCTTTAAATACCAATGGCTTAAACAATCCTAGCAAGAGATCAAATCTACTGAAATATTTTAAAACTGAACAAAGCACAAATTGTCTTCCTTCAAGAAACTCATTTCAAAACAAATGACAATTACAAATGGAATCCTAAGGAATATATGATATTGGCACAATCCACTTGTAAGACAAAGACAAAAGGGGTAACAATTTTATGGAAAATAAATGTGATTAACCCAGAAATCATTTATAAGTATGAAGATAAAGAAGGCCTTATGGCATTAGTAATAGTTAAATATAATAACAGAATATGGACCCTAGCCAGTATATACTGGTTCCCAGGCATTGGCACAGGAACTGTTTAAAAAAAAAAAAACAAAAAAAAAAAACTTGGATTTCATTTCCAATAATTAAAAAGGCAACTTAATATTAGGAGGAGATTTTAACTGTATATTTGATATTTCTGAAACTAAAACAAAAGACCACTGCGTACATCTGCTGTATCAAAAGTTTTAAACAAGTGGGTAGAATCATTTCATCTTGTAGATACTTTCAAATGTAAAGAAAATAAATCTTTGTTGTTTTCCCATCAAGATCACAGATTTGGTACCCAGACAAGAATAGATAAAATATTTGCTGCCCATGACTTACACTTCAAATATCATTAATTTCTCAATCATTCCTTGCCCCTTTTCAGACCACAATTCATTGATACTAAAACCTCAAAATAGGAACAAACCATTAATCTTTAACTCCAGAATTCCAGCATATATAACTAAAATTAAAGAGTTCAAACCCCGGTTATTATCTGAACTACAGTTCTTCTTAAATATTAATTACACCACAGAGATAAAATAATGATATGGGACTCATTAAAAGCTTATATATATGGTAAAACCCTAACTTGGTATAAAAAACTCAGAGAATGGGATTCTGAATTATTAGATCTACAATCCAAGCTTTTGTCAGTAAAAGCTGAAAAAAATCAAGATCATTTGGAGATGAAAATGAAAGTATTAGTATTAAACAATAAATACAACAAAATTCTAACACATAAAACTAGTTTAGCTTTAGGAAAACTAAAAATGAATACCTTGGCCACTTCTCCCAAATATTTACATAATGTATCTACAATAATCAAAATACAATCAAACGCTAATAACATTAAAAGTATCTTCCATGAAAAGAAAGGGAAAAAACACAGTAAGTACTTCTGTATTCCCTGTGTTATACAGGAAGGAAGTACGTCTGAAGGACTGTCCAGTGCCCAGCCAGCAGAGGTTGTGCAGTGTCAGCACTGCAGAGAATAAGATCTTGCTGTAAGCCTTCATGTAGTATTGCCTATAAGTATGACTGCTGGGTAAACCCAAAACAATTACAGAATCAAATGCTAGCTATGGGGGGCACAGCAGTACAATGGGTCAGTTTCAAACATTATCGCACCGATATGATTGGCTGGGTCAAGCAGAAAGCATAGCAATTTGACAGAGCAGTCTATCAGAGATAAATACAAGAAAGAAAGAGTAGTGAACTATATTAAAAATGTAGAGTGCAAATAGTTTTCCTACAGGAGTGACACTTTGAAAAGAACTGTACATGTGAATTTGATAAAGATTTTCAGGATGGTTATTCAGCAAAATACCTGGGACAAAGAGGAGTACTTGTGTTAATTGCAAGAGGAGCTCCAATAGTGATGGAAGAAAAGAAAGATGATGGTAGATTTGTAATACTAAGGGGCTAATGGCAAAGGAGGAGGATTACACTGGCATGTATTCATATTCCACTTAAAACTGCTATAATGAAGCTTAAGAAAATTCTGGGGGAAATAATCAGCTTCCAGCAAGGAATATTAGTTATAGGTTGGGACTGGAATTTGATTTGCAAAAGTGAAGATGTGTCTGAGGGGCCAGAAGAGAGAATTATAACAAAGGAGGGTTGATTCTTGAAGAAATTTATGAAAATATTTGGCATGAAAGATGTGAATTCAGTTCTAGGAGTTCGGAGAAAATTTACATATTATTCCCCCAAGACACAAACTGGGCTAGACTAGACAGAATTTACATTTCATGGGTACATGAGCATTAACCATTTTTGATCATACACCAATAATAAGTGAAATAACACAGGGTAATGAAGTAAAAAAATGAGACACTGGCACTTTCCCACCTATCTGTTGAAAACAGAAGAATTTTAAGGAATGTGTAGTGGAAATTTATTCAGGAGTTATTAGAAAAATAAATTTCTACTGATAATATAGCTAGTGAGTGGGATAAAATTTAAGTGGAGTTTAAAAACAGGGTGGAAATGAAAGAAAAGGAGATATAGTTAAGAAGTAACGAGTTATTTAGAGGGACTGACAAATGTTAAAGTATTCAAAATAGTGAGAATTTCACAGAGCAAAAACAGGAGCAACTGCAGAATTCTAAACTGAAAATAAGGGATTACCATGATGATATGCGTGAGTTCAGAAAGATTGCTATTAAGCAACTGTTTTCTGATAACTCCAGAGCACAAAAACTTTTAGCACAACAGTTCAGGCAAATGAAGGTAGAAAAGGCTGTTGCCAGACTTGGGTAGCCTATAAACAAGGAAGATAACAAGATCCTGTAGAAGTATTAGAAATACTCTAGAAATTTTATTTAAGTCTGTATAAAGCGGAGAAATATGGAAATCAATAAAAGGTCCAAATAGAAAAATCAAATCAAATTAAAAGCAGATCATAAACCTGGACTGAATGACATTATTAATATTAAATGTTTTTTTTTTAAAAAAATCGTAGGAGACGTGAAATAATAAATCACATTTTTATTTCTGTTGTATTTATAAAGTTTTTATGGTTGTTCAGCTGTTTTTTATTATGATGATGGGCATTGTAAAGATTTTGATTGGAATAATTAACTTATGACCTCATCCTTTTTGTAATTAGGCATGCTTTTTAAGTGTACTTGTGTGTATTTTGTTTCTGAGGAAGTCTATGTGGACAAAAGCGGTCATTAAAGTGGAGTACGCTAATACCTTTCTGCTGGTGGTTTCTCCATAGAGGCTTGGTGTCGTGGTTTGTTTTGGTTCTTTATTTTTGCATTTTCTTGGTTTCTGAAGAATTAAATATGCCAAGGTTAGAGGTAGATGAGGATAGGAAGAGAGGAGATAAAAATGGTAATGTATAACCCATCAACAGGAAAGTCCCCAGGAATAGTTGGTATTCCTGTGGATGTTTGGAAGCTAGGAGGGAAAAACATGATGAAGATTTGGAAAGATTTTTCTGAACATTATTTTAATAGAAGTACTAACATCCTAGAAGAAAGCAGTGGTAGCTGTGATACCTAAAGAGAGTAAGGATCCATCGGATGCAGCTTCATGCAGACCCATTTCAATACTAAACCATGATTATAACGTGTCCATGTCTAAAAGAGTGACAAAGGTGATGCCAAAATTAATAGATATGAATCAGTGTGGTTTTGTGGAGGGCAGGCATATATTTCACATTAACAGAACATTGATGATCCAGAGGGAAGCCGAATGTAAGAAAATACTGTTGTTAGTGGGTCTTGATGCAGAGGAAGCATTTGACAGAGTAAACTGGGACTTTATGAGCTGGGCAATGGAAACATTTGCATTCCCTGATAAAATTATAATGTTGATTACGAGGATACATGAGGAATCAGAGGTGAAAATGAAAGTGAGTGGTGTCCTCTCTGATAATTTCTGCTTGAGCAGAGGATCCAGGCAGGGGTGTCCTCCTTCCCCTTTATTTGCATTAGATTTAGAACCACTGGCAAAGAAAATAAGGGACTCTGAAATTCAAGGATATAACTGGTATGGTATTCAAGAAAAACTGGATCCATTTGCATGTGATATTTTATACCCGACAAAACCAGAAAAGGACATTGCATTGTTGTGCAACATTTTGACAGTTTCATATCTTTTTGAGATATAAAATTAATGAAGCTAAAACAAAGGTAATAGTGGTAAATTATGTGCCCATACACAAACTGGCTCAGCAATATCCATATTTATGGGGGCATGATAAAATGAAGTACTTAGAAGTGTGGATTAAAAAGGATTCTGATGTGGCAGCTAAAGACATGTGGGAAGAGGCTAAACAAAAGATAATACAAAAACTGAGAAAATAGAAGCTCTATTTTATGGATAGTAAGATATGCAGGCAGCTAAAATGTTTTTAGTCCCCGTTAGTCTTGTACACAATTTAGGCATGTTTTTATCAACCAGAGGAGAAGCTGTACATAGCAATTTAATAGAGCTGAAGGATTTTATCAGGGAGGGGAAGAAGGCAAAAGTTAAGAGGTGCAAACTGATTCTTCGAATAGAACAAGGCAGATTGGGATTACCTGATTTGAAGGGGTATACATAGCACAAGCAGAAAACTACAACTAAACGTGGAAAGGGATAATGATGAAATGGGGTGGAATCTAGAACAGAAGCTACTGTTAAAGGAATAATTAGTAGATCATATAAAATATTGCATGATTATAAGAATTGATCAGAGGAGGTTAGAAAAGATTGGTAAGAGAGACTGGATAAGCAATTCAAAAAGAATGGGGGATGTGTCTCTCCCAAATATGGAACAAAATTTAGCCATTTAGGATTTTTGCTTGGAAATGCTTACATAGATATTTGTATATCCCAAGTAGACTCCACAGAATGTTTCTTCAAGTAGACAGTAAATGTTGGAGTTGTGATGGGGAATAAAGAGGTAATTGGGAACATATTTTTCTGGGAGTTGGTTGACTTCAATGATTCCCTGCAGACTACTCAGTCAGAGATGCTGGGCGAGCAAATTGATGTTAACTATGGAACTGATTTTTCTGAGCTATGATATGTAATTGGAATTGTCTAGACATAGTAAGGCCTTGCTGAGTCTAATTATAGTGGCTGCCAAAAAAAGCAATTAGAGCAACAAAATCTAAACCAACTGTACTAGAACTAGCAAATATAGTAACAGAGATAAAACGACCATGACTGGGATCACTAGAAAAGGGTAGGAGCAAATTATATAGGAAAAATGGGAATTGTGGGAACAGTACACACAAGGGAGGAATGAGATTTAAAAGAAGGCAGGCCATTACATAGCTCATTAATGTTTGATTGAAAATGATTAGGTGGATTATAAGTGATGCATAATGTTTGCAATTCAAATTGTTTTACTAGGACTTATGCAAAATGTTTGCAGCTGGGATAGTGCTAATGCGGTTTGTTTTCATTTATATAAATGTTTGATTGCCTAGGTCATAAGTGGTAATTCAATAAAGATGTTTCTTGTTAAAAAAAAAAATAAAATAAATAAAAGTCTATCAGATAAAGTAGCCACCCAATGTCAATATAACTAATGGAAACTGAATGATTCCTTATGCCCCAGCCTAGGGGCAATGTACCATGCATCATTATTCCAGAAGGTTGTGTGTTGGTGTCAGAATGCCCAGAACCCATGTTCCCTGGGTGAGAACCAGATTAGTACTACTAAAGTTTCAATATTTTTTTCCTAGATGTGTAGACAATTCTTTTTACAAGTGCCTCCGAATACAAAGATGCCCTGCTGCTACCAAAGGGAAGCTTGAAGACAACTCCATTTGCTGCTGCAAAATCTTGTGGCCTACATGCCAGATGGGCATCATAATAGCATATGTCATTTGGTTTCACCATGTTATGTATATTCTGCATTCACAGGTGTATCATCAGTGATACCTGTGAGGTTGTGAAGTATAAATGTCTGAGGCTTGTCCCATGGTTAATGGTGCACACAAGGGCATCCAAAAATGATGCTAGCAGAGATGGCCAAAGTCAAGAGAAAGGGAAACAGTGCCACTGCCAGAGTCTATTGTGGGTAATGAGGCACCCTCCACAGGGTTCAAATATGTTGAGAAATGTTGAGTATATTGTAACTGTACAAGGTGATAACACAATACTCTAAGTAAGAGACTTTCTGTGGATGTTACTCATGTAATTGCTCCCCTGTGTTGCAGCAGGCAGGTTCACACACATGCACTGCTTCTGATGTGTGAATACTTGTATACCAACAACACTGAAGTACATGATGGCATCACCTATCCAATTTGGAGTGTAAAATGCAGGCAGCACTGGAGGTAAATTGAGGAAAGTGAAGGAAAACCACTTGTGCTCAGTTTTGTATCACACAGTCTTCTCTGGAAGATGCTGGCAGCACCATCATGAGCTCCATGCAGGTATGGTTTATAACTGTCTGGTGGTGATAGTTGTATTTAGGTCCCTGATGCCACATACTGCTGCAATGAGCAATTCTGTGCATAGGCTGGTCACAGTCACCATCTCTAGTAATTATGCAAGGGTCTGCTCTGGCCAAAGATTGCAATATACCTATGGTATACGTGTAATGGGGCTTTTTCAAAGTGAATGTACAACATTATTGTCAAAAGATTTCAGAATCCCTGGATCATCACATTGTGGGTGACCTTGAAGAGTTGTACCCAGTTTTGCATCATGTAGCAGTATCCCATCCTTGTTGGAGGAGGTCATAACATCCTTCACTTCAGATGGCCAGCAAGATGCATATCTGGGATTAGGTCACACATTGACAATCCATCACTGTCACAGGAGGCTCCCCCACAATGACCACAGACTTAACCACCATTTTTAGGTAAACTGCAGAGGATTCAAATAGTCACTATTGAGGATTGGAGTTTGGTCATTTGTGCCGATTTCTTCATGCTTATTGTTCAGAATAGGTAAAGTGGGCAACTCAGGAGTACTGTCTGGTTAAGTGAATTGCTTAAAGTCACACAGGCAAAA
This sequence comes from Protopterus annectens, assembly GCF_019279795.1. Taxonomy (NCBI): domain Eukaryota; kingdom Metazoa; phylum Chordata; order Ceratodontiformes; family Protopteridae; genus Protopterus; species Protopterus annectens. The sequence goes on along the minus strand of NC_056737.1, from coordinate 733,019,044 downwards.
GGAGGAAGGCAGAATCAAACCCTGTACATTTCACTACAGTCAGCAGTTCACCAAGAGCCTTGATCCTCTGCACCAACTTCCAGACCTTTGTAATTTCATTTTTTTGATAAATCATTGGGAGTTAGTAAATCAGAAATGCCAGTCATTAGAGTTCCATAGTATATTGTTTAAAAAATTCACGTGGTTGCAAAACCTACAGTCTCCCTGATTAGTTTGGTGCTGGGCAGAACAAAGGCTGTTTTGTAGCATTGGTGGTATAGTGGTGAGCATAACTGCCTTCCAAGCAGTTGACCCGGGTTCGATTCCTGGCCAATACAAGAAATATGTACATGTCCTATGAACCTATATAAGTGGATGGGGGATTGTAGGTTTGTCCCAGGGATTACTCCCGTGTCACTATTAGACAGAGGCACAGTAAACTAAACCTTAAAAAGGGCACAGTATACTCAAATCAAGGGGTGGCATAAGCCATACAGAATCGGGCTAGGCTTAGAATTGCCCCAGGGCAGATAGCCTAGTATGAACCTATGAACCTGTATAAGTTCTGTTAACCTTTTAAGTGAATTGGAGAACTTTTGTCTGTGATTTTGCAAAGCAGCTCTGATTTTTGTCTTGGATGTATCCTGTTTCTTACTAACTGGTCTAGCAGTCAGTAGAGATACCTAAAGCTCTGAGTTGTTAGAAGATGGGAAGAAGGGGGTTGATGATTAAAACAGTTATAAAGGCCATAGATGAGTTAAGGTAGTCCACACAGCCTACCCGGACTTCGTTAAAGCCTTTGACACTATCCCTCATTCCAGGAATCCTTGATAAACTCACCAACCTTAACATAAACCCTTACGTCATGAGATGGCTGGCCAACTGGCTCATGGACAGAACTCACATGGTAACTGTTGCTGACTCCAGATCCGACTCCAAACTAGTGACAAGTGGAATACCCCAAGGTTCAGTCCTGGGACCCCTCCTGTTCGGTATATACTTCTCTGAAGTGCAATCGAACACCAAGGGTCCATGGCTAACAAAGTTCGCAGATGACTGCAAACTGGGTGCCGTTATCAATTCCCCTGCCAACGTAGACATCTTGCAAAAGGGCCTCACTGAGACTGACACCTTGTGTCAAAATCATGGCCTCAAACTTAATGCCAAAAAGTGCATAGTTATCCCCTTTGGCAAAAACACTGTACCCATGAATTACCAAATAGGGGGAAGTTCACTTAACACAGAAAGTGTGATAAGAGACCTTGGGACGCAGGTGGATAGCAACCTCTCCTTTGATAACCACATTGCCACAGTGGTCAGAAAATCGTTTTACATAGCCCACTTAATCACAAAAGGGTTTGCAACTAGAAATAAGGTAGTCATCGTTCCCCTCACTTATCAGTCCCCTCATTGAATACAATGCCCCATTTGGGATGTACCTCACAAGACACCTACAGCAACTTGAGAGGCCCCAAGAGTACCTCATCAAGAAGATCGCTGGCCTCAAACAATTGCCCTATGCCGACCGGCTCAAGAAACTCAAACTCTACTCGGTCGCATGCCACTTACTCCGAGGAGACCTCTGTCTGACATACAAAGCTATGTCAAACCTGGAATTATTGAACATGCTCCACTTGAAGAAATCACAGTCTCCCTGAGCTACATGCTCTAGGGACCTAAACCTCACCATAGCAATAAATAGGACATGCTGGAGGAATAGATTTGTGTCCCAAAGACTTCCCATGCTCTGAAACATGATTCCCATCCACATCAAACAGAGCTCATCATTAGCACTATTCAAGAAGAACCTTGATAAGTGGATGGGTGATAGGAAATTCACCCCTGGAATTATGTCTGGGGCACTGCTCGATAGAGGGGCAGGAATTTAACAATACATTGGTGGCGAAAGCCAATACACTGTTGGCTAGGCTTGCTTTGGCTCTCAGGCTGATAGCCTAGTACCCATCTATGAACCTATGTATTTGTTCATTCATTTGGTCTCTAGCATGTCTGTGTGTGTGTCTGTGTGCCGTGTCTGTGTGCATGTCTGTCTGTGTGTCTATGTGTGTGTGTGTGTGTGTGTGTGTGTGTATGTAAATACTTGGTTCCTGCATCCCTGAGTAGTTATGGAGTAATTAAATAATCATTTGCAATTAAACTGTAGCAACTTCCTTTCAGCCATACCCTTTGAGAATGATTCTTGGTTGCCTTGTTTTGTCAAATTTTGACAGTGTTGCATCCCTGAGTAGTTATGGAGTAATTGAATAATCATTTGCAATTAAACTGTAGCAACTTCCTTTCAGCCATACCCTTTGAGTATGATTCTTGGTTGCCTTGTTTTGTCAAATCTTGACAGTGTATGTATTTAGCTTTGAATACATTGGATAGTATGTAATCTATGAGTTTTTACTATTAATATTTTTAGTTTAGATAATTTTTTAGTGCACACTCCTGTGGCTTCTTTTAACACAGCAGGTCAATCAATTACTGACACTGCAGAGCAATGTAAGGGGGATGCTGCACTCCTAAGTGTGTTGTCCGTCGGATGAGATGTTTAAACGGAGGCCCCATCTGCTTGAGTTGTATGTTAACTCAGGTGAATATAAAAGATCCCATGGCATCTATAGAGAACAGTTTGGGGTCCTTTATTATGTACAAATAATTACACATTTACAAATATATGCAAATCAGTATGTTAACATATTTACAAAAAAGTTGCACTTCAATTTCCTCAAATATTCTCCTATCATATACTTATAGACTCACACTCCTTTTTCCATAACCACCACTTAACTTTCCTTAATATGTTTGGAATTACCCAATTACCATTAAACAAAATCTCATTCAGTCCTTCATTCCAAATAACCCAAATAATGCAAAACATTTTTTATCTAATCTTTTAACATATTCCTTATCTAAACATTTATAAAATTCATGTTCAGTCATATCCATATTCAGTTTATATTCTTGAAATCCCTTCAAAATTTTATTTTATATTAAATTTCTAATAATTTTTTTAACTCTTGCATATTAGAAAGGCATGATCTGTAGTTTCTAATTCATTACAAAAAAAGGCCTACTCTTTCATCCACTATTTCTAATAGGGCATGTTTCCTTTTACCGGCAATCTATTAATTTGTAATCTCTATAAAAAAAAATCCTGACATTCCTCATTTTTCAAACACCAAGCATTTCTTTTCTTTATGGCTTTAATTCTTTCTACTGTCAAATGCTTCCATGGATTAACATAATTTCTGTCATTATATTTATACCATCATTTATTTTATGCCATATTTTTTATATTTAACTTCCATAGCCTTGGTTTGTCTTTATAACTTTGTATTTCTTAATTCTTTCTCTTATTCAGTCTTCTTCAGTTCCATTCTCTGTTATATTTCATCTTAAACCACTTTTATTATAAAATCCATTTTAATTTCCATGTAGATATTTTTAATGAGATGCTCCATAAACTATAAGATTCAATAAACTTAATCCCCCCCATCATCCTTATCTACATATAACATTCTACTTTTAGCTGGGTTTAATCTAGAACCCCAAATTATTCAATAATATTAATTCAATTATTTGTTTTTCTGTGTCTTTTGGTATCTTGTATATACTTGCCATGTATGTTAGACTTTCCATCCATATATAATGTATCCTATAGAAAGAAAATACATTTAATAATCTATATTTATTCCATGTAACACTAAGCTCTCTTAATTCCTGTAAAATTTGTATACATGGTTCCTTAACTACCTTTAGAGATCTGAATGCTATTCCCAAAACAGATTTTTTCTATTCCAAACTGAATTCCCTTTCACTTCATCTAAACCAAATCCTTTACTTTTCCTACTATTGAATAGCATTCCTATATTCTGCAAATAATCACATGTCCTAAAAATTACTTGTTCCATCATTTTACTACCCTTAGTCACAAGGATCATATAATCTTCATAGGACACAACTGGATATATAATACCTTCATTCTGTGTGTACCCTGCCTGACTCGTATCTTCATTTATTTTTTTACTATACAATTCATAACCATCATGAATAAAATACTACTTAACTGGACATCCACGTTTTAATCTCCTATTCATTTCTATTTCTTCACTTAACCAACTATTGATCAAAACTTTTATTTTACTATTCTTATATACTGACTTAATTACATTCTATAACTGTTTAATTAAATTATAACCTTCCAAAAATCTTCCATAGTGCATCATGATCTATTGTATCAAAAGCTTTATTTATATCCACTAAATATTTTTTCTCCTTTACTTTTTTGTACCCTCTACTGGTTCCCTAATAATCATTAATATTTCATGACATCCTCTTCCTTTAATACCATATATAGTATCCTCTAACACTTTTTATTTTTTCTAATTTTGCTTGTAATATTTTCATACATATTTTATAATCTGTGTTGTTTAATACAACTGGCCTCCAATTATTTCCATCTCTTCTCCTTTTTTCCATATAAATGTCATTATACTATTACATACTTGTGTATAACAAATACCATCTTTTAACCATTCATTTAACACAAATATTTTTGTCATAATTTCAAAATTCTTATACATAACCTATTCCATCTGATCCTGCTGCAGAACCAATATTAACTTTCTTTATTATCATGTTGAATTCTATTATAGTAATTGTTTTTTTCTAACTCTGTTTATGCACTCCATTTACACTATTTAACTCTTGTTTACTCAGTCATTTTAACAAACTTCACTATAATCTCTCTCATTTTACTTTTGTCACTTCATCATCACCCCTTTCTCATTGCGTCTATGTCAGAACAGCGAATGCTAAAAATAGCAAACGCTATTCTGTACAACTATGAAGTTTGAAAGCCAAAAATATCGAAGTCACGGATCAGCAAATTGTTTCCCAGGGAAAAAATTCACTGATCCAAAAAATAAATTTTATATATATATATATATATATATATATATATATATATATATATATATATATATATATATATATATATATATATATATATATATATACACACAAAATAAAGTGGGGGGCTTCACCCCTACACCCCCAACTTAAATATACCAACTCCGAGATAGCACCACAGTGGAGAAAACAGCAAAGTCCCAGCCCAGTGATTTTTTTCCCTGGGAAAAAAATTGCTGTTCTGTGACTTCGACATTCTTGGCTGTGACTTTGACATTCTTGGCTTTTGAACTTTACAGTTCAACAGAAGAGCATTCGCTATTTTCAGCATTCGCTATTCTGATAAGGAACCTTCTCATCTCCCTCAGTGTAACACTTTTTTTTTACTTTTTAACTCAAATAAGGAAAAGCTTTTTTCCTTGCAAAAATATTTGTTTATACAATAGTCCCATTATTTTTTCTTGATTGCTTTTATACGTCTTTACTTTTATATAATGAACATTTTCATTCCTTTCCAAATCATCTGTTTTATTTTGTAATTCCTTATACTCCTGTTTTCCTTTTGTCTTTATACACGTTACCATTGTAAATAATCTGACTTATATTTTTCTTTAAATATCAACCACCATTCTGTCCAATTACTATAACAATCTCCCATAAATAAATGTTCTTAACATAATTGAAATATGTTCCCCTTACCTTTTTCATTCTAATTAGTCTCCTTAAATTCTTTTAATTTCCTTTCCAGTTTTAATATGCTCTTTATTTTCCTCAATTTCTGTCCATATAACCATATGATTTGAAAATCCTGCCTGTACTGCCTCCTCTATAATAATCTTTATACTTTTAGAAACCACAAAATAATCAATATCTGATCATATTATTTCCCCTATACATTTAACTATTTAAATTCCCTAATATTAAATTACTAAAATGTATAATCTTTCATCATTTTTATCAGGTCTGTCTTTTCTTTAACTCTCAAATCACAATTAAAATCTCCTGCAATTAACATGTCCATATTAACTATTATATAATCAAATACCTCTTTAAATAACTTCTTTCTTTCTTTACAAGATACATAGGCATATATTGCTATAATTCTACATACTTTCTTCTCCCATCTAAAATCTACAGCAGTTAGTCTTCCTAATCTTACTAAGGTATAATCTAATATAGGAATTCATATATTGTAAAATACTGCTACCCCCAAACAAGTTTCTTCTCCCAAATTGCAAATTATATGCCCTCTCCAGAAATTCTGTCTGTAATCTTTCTTCTTTTGATAAGCCTCTTAACATCTTCTAATATTATAATAGCTACATCACATTTATTACATCATCCCAAAACACCTATTATTCTAACCAGTCTTTTAATGCTATTCACATTTAATTGCTAATATTCTAAGATTTGCTTATCTTCTTAATCTACATGCAATTACTTTAGCCATTTATTTTTAAAACTTTTATACCTAGATACTGTATCTTTCTTTTCCTATCCTTCACCCTTTTCCCAACAGAGTTCTTCCTCTTAATTACTTTCCAGTCAATATCTCCACTAACATCGGACTCCAATTGTAATTCACCATTTGTATCAAAGCCTTGTATTTCCTCAGAAAATGTTAATACATATTTGATCTGATTATTTTCTTGTAATTCTGATTCCCTATTTTATTTTATTCTCATCTCTTTTGTTCCTTCTCACTTTCTTCCTTGAAATATTCTGCTTGTTCATATTTATTACTTTCACATTTCCTAGAAATATGACCATAATCTCCTCATATAACATTTTTTTTCATTGCTATCAGAAGTTATCAACAAAATGACCCTATTTTCTGCAGAAATAACATTTGCCCCCAGTATCAAATAACTTCTCTATTCTTTGTCCATTTATTATGCTGGGAATGTGAATAATTTTATCATTTTCTTTTTTTAAAATGAAATTGCGATCCCAAGCCCCAGTCCATAAACTCGTTATCTAATACTCTGCTATTCACTTCTGAACAAAACTTCCTTCATAAATGTCCTTTAACAATCTCTTTCAGTCTCTGTATAAAATTGAATATGCCCTTTGAGTCTTATGATAAAAAGCCTTAATATTTATTCCAGGGGTATGCTACTACTATTTTTTTTCAAACCTTTCCCAAAAAGTCTTTAGTCCCATAGCCATTTCAAAAAAAATATCAGAATGTTTTTTTTCTTACTCAAAATAAATGCTCTTACCTCTTGAGCTTTTGTACCCAGAGGTACAATAACTCTGTCCCATATCTCATACTTGTCCAGTGTTTTTTTCTTCTTTGCACTGTATACGTACAATGAATTTCTGCTTCTCCAACATCTGTTTTCTATCTTTCCTTTTTCACCATTTCTTTTCTTTTTACTACGTCAGCAAACAAAACTTTCTCAATTTCTCTCCCTTCCTCCTCCTGAATTCACTCCATCACTTCTCTCCAGGACAAGTTGTTTCTGCGCTCTGTTTTTTTTCTCATTCAGTAAATCTGCCAATATATCATCCCACGACCCTTCTAACTGGAGGGTTACGACTATAGATGTTCTTCGTCTCACATTGCTGCAGTCATAACCTGTGGGTAGTCCGCTGTCCTCGGTCGGCCCGAATACCAAAGAGCTAGGCTGGCGTCGGTCATTGTCGCCTAGAGCTGACGTCAGTACGTAGTAGTACTTAAGCGCATGACCGACGCCATATCCTCAGTCTTTCTTGCCGCGTGGTCCGAAGCAGCGTTTGCAAGTGCCATTCGGTGTTCTGAGATTTTCATTTATCGAGTTTCAGACCGAAGATCAAGTTGGGCTAAGTACCCCGTTGGGGAAATTTTTGTCTTTTCTTGCCTCAGTTATCCGGATGTCAGAAAAAGTTAATAATTGTATTTCTTGTGGGAAACAGATACCTCATAGGGATTATCATTCTTTCTGTATTCCTTGCTTGGGGCCTGAGCACGACGTGGTCGGGTGTCGCTTTTGTGCTAGATTTAATAAGCGCACCATTAAATGAAGATTGGACTGTGCCGGGCTTGTTTTTGGTAAACGGTGTAACTATAACATGCCGTCGGATCCTCCGACGCCCGCTACCGCTAAAAAGCGTAAGGATAAATCTTTAAGGTCTAAACCGGATGAGTCGTCCGTTGCGGACGCCGGTTCTACGGAGCCTCCGGTTGAACCTGTGGATCCTGCCGAGGGTTCGGCTGAATCCCAGGGGGAACCTTTACTTTTACAGGAGTTGGCCTCTCAGGAGTTAGGCCAGGCTGAGGGTGCTTCTCAGGTGTCTGTAGTTCCAGCTTTACAAAAGGTTATTAGGCCTTCTACTTCAGTGGCTAAAGGCCATGCTAAGGCCAAACCTTGTCCTGTTGGCCCTGGTCATAGTTCTAGCTCTCCAGCCCCTGTTCCTAAAAAGCATATGTTGAAAATGGCAGAGGACTTGATTACTTTGATCAGGGGTTCTATGCCCCCCCCCAGAGAAGAGGCCTAGGGTGGAGGCAGATTTAGAGGGAATGGATCATTCCTCTGACTACTCTGAATCCTCAGCTGAAGAAATTCAGGATTTCCCTTCCTATTCAGATTCGGATGCAGAGGACTCCTGTCCATCTGCTTCGCCTCCAGAGGATTTTTCTTTTTCTGAGACTTTACATTCCATGAGGGAACATTTCAAGTGGGAAGGTCAAGATTTTTCAGATTCTCGGAAAAGGCTTAGGAATTTTGTTTCTGCCACAACATAGGCCCTTGGCTATTCCTCCTGTCTTAGATGTTGTTCAGGATGTTTTTCTGAATCTTCCTTAATCCTGATTCTTTGCCTCTGGCCCCTGTTAAGCCAGACAGGTATTACAGAGTTCCAGAAGCACATAAGTATTTGTACAGGAGTCCTAGAGCTGATCCGGAAACTATTATTCAAGGTCCGAAGGGTGTTAGGGCTGCTGTGGCTAAGAATCCAGTTCCTTTGGATAAGGATTCTAGAGCGTTAGATAGGTGGGGAAAAAGTGTACACCTCTACTCTCGTTAGCTATGAGGGCTTTGAATTGCCAATTTCATATGCTGAAGTATCAGAATTTTTTGTTAGGCCAATTGAAATCTAAGGTGGATGCTTTATCTGAGGGTATAGAGTGTAAGGAGCTCCAGGAGTTGGTTCATGCATCAGATCAAGTTGGCAAACATTCTTTGCAGTGTAGTTTTGATGCTCTTCAGGCTTCATCCAGGGTGGCTGCTACAGGTTCAGTTATTCGTAGACATGCCTAGCTTAATGATCAGAATTTGTCAGAGCATGTTAAGGCTCGGATTTTGGATGCTCCTCTTCAATCTGAAGTACTTTTTGGCCCTCCTGTGGAATCGGTTTTGAAAAAGATGGAAGATAAGGCTAAGTCTATGCAGACGGTCAAGGGTTTTATGCAGGTGCAGCCCTCTAAGTTTAGTAGGAATTGGCCTGCTAGAGGATGGTCTTACCCTTCTTCGGATTATCAGTCTAAGGGCAGATCTAGACGTGGTAGAGGCAGGGCTCACGCTCAGGGTTCTTTCAGACCTAGGACTTAGAGCTCTCCTGCACAGTCTTCTGGTGAGGGTAGGGGGTCAGCCCTTTCGTAAGCAGACCCAATGACCTGTATCTTCTGCTGCCAGACCCTTCTTTACTGGCAGCTCCTCTAGGAGGAAAGTTGGGACTTTTCAAACAAAACTGGAATTTGGTCACCCAGGACCAATGGGTGTTGGATATAATAAATCAAGGTTACAAGTTTTATTTTCACACTTTTCCTCCTTTCAAAGGCATGCCGGATGTGCCTCCTCAGCAAAGGCTGGAGGCTCAGGAGCAAATTTCTCTGCTTTTGCAGATGGAGACAATTCAGGTGGTCCCTCTGTCAGAAGTAGGCCTAGGATTTTATTCCCGTCCATTCCTAGTGCCAAAGAAAGGAAACACTTGGAGGCCAATTCTGGATTTGTCCATTCTCAATACCTACCTAGACATTCCAAAGTTCAAGATGTTAACATTACAACAACTTCTGCCTATGCTAGGCAAAGATCACTGGATGGTAACCCTGGATCTCAGAGGCCTATCTTCACATCCCTATCAGGCCCAGTTGCAGGAGATTCCTGAGATTTCGGGCTGGTACTTCGCATTATCAGTTCTCTGCATTGCCCTTTGGTTTATCTACTGCGCCCAGGGTATTCACAAAAGTTCTGGCTCCTGTGATTGCTTTCTTCAGACAGAGAGGGATACATATTTACCCTTATCTGGACGATTGCCTGATTCTTGCTCAAAACAAAGACATATTACTACAACATCTCCAGTATGTAATGGCAGTTTTAAGGTGCCTAGGGTATTCTGTGAACGAAATAAAGTCCAGTCTAGTACCCTCTCAGGACATGTGCTTTCTGGATGTGAGACTGAATACAGCTTCTCAGATGGCATTTCTGACCCCGGACAAACAAAGAACTCTTCATCTTTACTTCCAGCAGTTATCAGTAATGTCCAGGCTGACTGCAAGGACAGTCCTTCAAGCCTTCGGGTTCATGGCATCTTGCATTCTAGTACTTCCCAATGCCAAACTGCATATGAGGAAGCTACAATGGTATCTCAAAAGTGTGTGGACTCAACACTACCACGGTTTAGACACTGTCATTCGGATTATACCTTGCATCCAGAAGGAATTCTTGTGGTGGGCTCAGGAATGTCACCTAAACAAGAAACTCTCTGTGACCCGACCAGAGGCGAGTCAGATCCTAACGACGGATGCCTCGGACTTGGCTTGGGGAGCACACTTCAATGGGAAATGGATACAAGACATGTGGCCTCCCAAACTACTACATTTGCATATCAACATGAAGGAGATGTTAGCAGTTCAATTTGCTTTGATGGCCTTCAAGGACCTGCTTCAGCCGGGACAGGTGTTGATTCAAACAGACAACACAACAGTCATGTGGTACATCAACAAGCAGGGGGGAACCCATTCCTACCCTCTTTGCAGGCAAGCAATGATTTTGTGGGAGACTGCTCTGAGTTTTCGAATCAATCTTCAAGCACGGTTTCTGCCAGGAGCTCAGAACTCCCTAGCAGATATATTGAGCAGGCAAATTGTGGATCCCCACGAGTGGAAACTGGATCCTCAGGTTTTCAAACAATTGACTGTGGCTTGGGAAACTCCAGACATAGATCTGTTCGCTTCTCCACTGAATTTTCAACTTCCAAAATTTTGCACAAAGATGTTCCACCCAGATGCTTGGAAAGTGGATGCTCTATCTTTCAGTTGGAACAACCTTCACGTTTATGCTTTTCCTCCTCTGCCTCTTCTCCCAAGGTACTCTTGAAAGTCAGGCAGGACAAGCCTTGCATGATTCTAATAGCACCAGATTGGCCACGTCAGCATTGGTATCCTCTGCTGAGGAGTTTAATCCAGGAGCCTCCTTGGCTTCTGCCACAGGTTCCTCATTTGTTGTCCCAGTCAAACAATCATTTTCTCAATGTTCAGGTGCAGTCCCTCCATCTGACAGCCTGGCGTATTCTGTGATGGAGCCGGTGGGGTCTCAACTTCCTCAACAGGTTTTGAATGTCATTTTGGAAGCCAGGCGGCCTAGCACTAGAAAAGTTTATGCTGATAAATGGAAGAGATTTTTTCTTTGGAGCACTGCAAAGGGTTTTGATGTGTCAGTGCCTAATTTGAGTTTTGCACTACAGTATCTTACTGAATTACTGGACAAGGGTTTGTCATTCTCTTCTGTGAAGGTTCATGCTGCAGCCATTTCTGTTCACTATGATTGTGACCCTCCTTTATTTTCTCATCCCTTGTTCAAACAATTTTTTGGAGGGGCAAAGAATATAAGACCCCCACGTAGAGCTCCTACTCCTTCCTGGGATCTCAATTTTGTTTTGGAGAAACTTACTTTACCTCCTTTTGAACCTGCAGCTACGTCTGAACTGAAGTTTTTGACTTGGAAGACTGCTTTTTTGTTGGCCATTACTTCTGCTAGCAGGGTATCTGAATTGCAGGCACTCATGGCAGTTGAACCCTTTTTGATATTTCATAAGGATAGAGTTTCTTTGCGAACTAACCCTACTTTTATGCCTAAAGTGGTTTCTAATGTGGCCTTGAACCAGTCTATTCATTTGCCTACTTTTTATGCTGCTCCCCAAAATAAAGGGGAAAAAGTCTTGCATTCTTTGGATATCCACAGGCAGTTACATTACTATTTGAGCAGAACTAAGGAGTTCAGACAGACTCAACAGTTTGTTTCTTTTGCTTTGAGTTCACAAGGGAAAGCTGTTTCAAAGCAGACTATTTCAAAGTGGATTGGTCATTGTATTGCTTTTTGTTATTCTCATCATGGGAAGGATGTTCCTGCTGGGATCAGACCTCATTCTACTAGGGCTACTGCCACTTCTACTGCTTTTCTAAGGGGTGTAGCTACTAAGGATATTTTGGAGGCAGCTACTTGGAGTTCAGTACACACTTTTACTAAGCATTACCATCTCCCTCTTTATTCCAAGTCCAGGGCTGGGTTTGCCACTGCAGTTTTACAGGGCATGTTAGCAGCTCCTAATGCTTTGTAGTTTGCCAGCCTCCCTTTTCCTTTGCTTTGGGATTCTACCCACAGGTTATGACTGCAGCAATGTGAGACAAAGAACATAGTACAGTTTTGTACCTACCATAAATGTAGATGTTCGAGGATCCACATTGCTGCAGTCCAATTATCCCTCCCTCCTTCCCCTCTATAGTTGTGGTTGCTGGGTTTCTTTTTTGGATACTCTTTATTTCCACACTGGTGGTTGTTGGGCTTTTACTACTTTAGTTCTGGCCTTCATTTTTAGGCCTTCTGACATCTGGGGCAAGAAAGACTGAGGATATGGCGTCGGTCATGCGCTTAAGTACTTCGTACTGACGTCAGCTCTAGGCGACAATGACCGACGCCAGCCTAGCTCTTTGGTATTCGGGCCGACCGAGGGCAGCGGACTACCCACAGGTTATGACTGCAGCAATGTGGATCCTCGAACATCTACATTTATGGTAGGTACAAAACTGTACTTTTCTTTTTGTCGCTCCTCCACTTTCACTGAACCAAATAACTCTTCTTGAAACTGCTCCTCTGAATATAGCATAATGACCTCTGTCTGCTTCTCTATATGTTTCTGCTAACAGGCACTCAACTCTGCTCTGTATTCACTCTCCTCCATTCTGTGATCTTCTCCCAGCTCCCACTGCACCAGGATTGAAATGTATGCACGTTTACTCTCTTCTACCATACAAAACCACAAGCATGTAAGGGAAGTTTCCCCAATGGGGTCTCCCCTGAGAAGAGGCTACTATCCTAGTGAGACTAAACCAGTCAACAAAGGATAAATAAAAGTAGTGCTATGAACTCTTAATGAACTGCTTCGTATAGTGCAGAGTTTGATTCCGTCAGCCTACATTTATCTTCTGTGCGACTCTTTCACCAGAAAGTATTCCTTAGCTGCTTCTGAAAATGGAAACTTGTACCCAGTGGGCTGTCCTAGGCTTTTAGCAAAATGTATTGCACATTTCTCTTTCGAATTCTTCACCCTTCATATTTCTGCTAATTTCTGATTTGATACATGCTTTTTGACTGTAAATCCCACGTCTCTTGTAGTTAAATGGGTTGCCAGATGCATTTTCAATAAAAATGAGTTTCAAGAAAAGAGAAATTTACTGTTGCTCATGCTAAGTCTATTTTCAGTGCAAGTGTTTTGTTTTGTTTAGAAAATGGTTGGCTATGATTTTAATGTAAAATCTGAAAATATATAAAATGTATAGTAATAAATGCAAAAAAAGTTTTAACAGTCCATTCTCTAATTGCACTAGTGCCTGACAAGGTGTGTGGTAGTGGGGAAATAATGCCCACCCAGGGGTGTTGTGAGGCTCAGCAGTCCAGACAGAGGGCATCTGCACCCGTGGAAGGCCATTTTTTTCCTCCACAGCACACACCCTGGAGGGCTTTATTGTACTTAAAAAAATGGACCGTGTGTTAAACTGTTCGGTGTTTTTATTGCTGTATATTTTTTTAAATGTGAAATAGTTCCTCCACCTAATGTTTCATACTTGCTGTAGCATATGTAATTATTGTTGTAGGAAGTATTTTGCATCCAAAATATAAGTTATGTAAATATTTGAATGTCTGCAAACACATAGGCTCCCACACGTATAGAAATGCGAGTGCACACACATGTCCAACAGTTAAAGCCACTAATACAATTCATATGTGTCACTGTGAGCAAATGGAGGGAAAATAAATCATAGAATACAAAATGCTGTGACTCTCCCAAATGCCTTTTACTGTCCCTGATTTTGCCACATAATGTTGCTCTATTCCATGTAGAATGGTTGCTTTACTGGTAAATCACTGAGGTGAAATGGCTAGGCTTAAAATGACCTCTGGGTCAATAGCCTAGTAATCTCCTATGAGCCTTTACTTGACATTAGAGTTTTATACTTATTGGTTAGGGAATGCTAGACCACTTCTTGCAGTCTGAAGATATTGCTATGTGCTCTGTTTTTTTTCTTTTTCTCTTTTCCACACATGCGTGCATGAACTCACACTCGCACTTTTTTTTTGCTTTATATACTTTTCCTTCATTTTATGCATATATGTTTGTTCTCCAGTCAGCGTTTAATGTACAATTTTCCCATTCTCTAAGCATATTTAAAGCTGTAGCCTTTTTTGGGAAAATGGAAGCAGAAAGCACTGCTGAATAAATTAATCTTGATGGAATTCCGTGGATGAACAGTATCCCCATGATGTTGTAGGTTAAGTCCTGAAAAATGGTGGTAGTATCCTGATGAGTATTGTTTAACTGCTATAACTTCCTGGATACCACATTTTTTGAGTGAAGGAGAGGGACTTACACTCACATTACAACTCCCCCTTACCTATTAAGTTTCTGAACCTCAACTTGCTTTGTACCCACATCCTCACTCCCCTTCTCCATCTGCTATCCTACTTCTCCTATCACACACCAATTGAACCCCTACACCTTCCACCAACCTCCACACACACCACCATCACTAAAAAACAAATCCAGAACTATTTCCCCATATCTCTCTCCCTATTCCTCTCCTCCAACTGGCTCCTTCACAAGATCAAAACATCCCCTCACACAAAAAAAAAATCTCCTTAACTCTAAGCGCAAACATTACTCCTATCACCCAGTATCACAAACCCTACTCTATCCCTACAATTCCCTTCTCTTTGGTGACATACACCCCAACCCAGGACCCATCTCCAACCCCCAACACCTCAACTAGAACACAGCCTCCATTCTATCACCTAACAAACACTCGACACACTTTTCTCTTTCAATATTCGTAGCATCATGAATAAGTGAATTCCATGCTTGGATGGCCCTTTACTCTCCTGACATAATCACTGTAACAGAAACCTGGCTCAAACCCCACATCCCTGACAAAGAATTCCTTCCCCTGATTATAATATCCATTGCTTGGACTGAGCTAATAAAAAAGGTGGAGGCATTGCCATTCTGTACGCTGACCACCTAAGTCAGTCCCCCATATCAAACCCACCCCCTTCCTTCCATCCAGTTGAACTCCTTACTGCAAACTACAAGCTCAATGACCACAAAACTATAACAATTGCAGCAATCTGCATACCCTGGAGACAACATTCCATTACTAGAACAAACACTTGCATGGCTTTCCAACATACCCAAAGAAACAACTCTGTTAGGTGATGTTAATGTAAGCTGGCTATCTCTGTCCTCCATATCACCTTGCTCTTTTATCATTCTAAATGGATTTACCTAACTTATTACCATGCCCACACACCTTAATAAGCCAACCAACTCCTCCTCTATCACTTACTGGATACTAGACTCCAATCCAGACCTATGACCACCACCCTGACACTTTACCCAACTTCATCAGTGACCATTCCCCAGTTTGTATCCGAAGATACTTCCCCCACCTCCAAAGCCCACAACCACCCAAAGAATTCCATAGCCTCTCCAAGTTTCTCCCAGAAGTATTCAATAACATGCACTCTTTATTAACTGGTCCTTCCTATCTCACCTTCCCCTAGATGAAGCAGTTCTCAAATTTAATTCCATATTTCTTAACATACTCAACTCACTTGCCCCCCCCCCCCTTTGAAAAATAAGGGTTAAATCCCACTACACCCCTTGGATATCCCAGGCCACATGAACTCTTTTTATGCACAAAAAGGACAAATCCTGGAAACTCTGGACCAAGACCAGATCCCCCACCCACCTCCAAACCTACAAAGAACTTAACCTCTGGAAAAAAAAAATCAACCTTGACAAGAAAAACTTTTACATAAACCACAGACAACCTTTCAAAACAACCCTAAAAAATCCTGGAACACTATCAGTCAAATTCTCCACCCAGGTAACCTCAATACTACTAATCCTTGTACAGATAATACTCCCCTTGAAACAGCCACTTTACTTAACTCCTACTTTTATTGACACCATTAGTAAAGTGATCCCAACTTCTAACCTCTCCAACCCTCCCTCCTGTTCTCACCTAAAGAACTCCTTTTCACTCAAACCTGTACCTACAAATTACATTAAAAACCTCCTCTGAAAGCTCAGTCCTTTTGTCTCCTTCTGTGGACAAACTACCTCCACTGTTTCTCAAACTAGCTGCATACTCCATAGCTCACCCCATCTCCATACTCATAAACTGCTCTCTATCTGAATCCACTGTCCCTTCACTATGGAAACAGTTCTATACTATATCTATTCACAAAGAAGGTAACTCCAGTGATTTTAACCACTGCCCCATAGCAATATTATCCCTCCTGTCTAAAATAAGAGAAAAACTTCAAACCTCCCTACCAACCAAATTGGAAAGTACCTACAACAAAGTTGCCTGGTGTGCTGCTAATCAGTCCCCTAATTCACACTACTGGCGCAAGATCCCCCATCAACTTCAACTCTCGATCATTCATTCCATCCTCTACAGTCCCACTGCCTGCCCTAGCAGCTCCAATCTGGTTTCTCTCTGTACTCCAGCTAGACCCCTAAGGAGCTGTAACCAACACCACCTTGAAATCTTTAAACCCCCCCCCCAAAAAAAAAAAACATTGGCCAAATCTTGTATTGCTGCTCTCCTGCCCTAAACTGGAGTAAGCTTCCCCTTGACATCAGAAAAATAACCATTACACATGAATTCAAAAAAGCTTTTAAACAATATCTGCTTAACACCTCAACTTGTGACTATAAATCCTAGCTGATCTCAGACATCACAGTCACTGTATACATAAACTTTACTGATGCTGTATACTGTTACCTGTCCTCTTTTTCTTATTTCCTCCTCCACTGTTAAACTGACTCTCTATCAAGACACTTGTAAATAACCTGCTGGTTCGAGTAACTGCTCTGTGACTTTGCTTGTCATAATACCATGGTCAGAACATCTACACACTGTACCCATTTCAAAAAGTGTACATAGTCTTACTTCTGCTTCAAGCAAGCTTGTTCTGTTTTACTTATTATTTTGTATTCACTTTTATGTGCATTTTAAACTTTTGCTTGTTTGTCATTAGTTGCCTTTTATTGTGGAGCTTTTCTCCTTGGGCCTCCACTGAAAAGGGGCTTTTACTCAGTCTGGCACTCCTGGTCAACAAATGTCAAATAGAAATAAAACTTGACTGTAACTGTCCTCTTAATACCAGATTTAGGAGGACTGACTTGAAGATCCAGCTGAAACATTTAGGAGAATTATGTAATATCTTTAGATGTACATGTACAGACTTATTTTACAGTAAACTCTCAGTTAACCGGAACTCAAGCAACTGGCAAAAAAAAAAAATAGAAGAAACAGAGTACAATTTTCATGTGTTGCACTTTCTGGCCCCCCCCCCACCCCACCCGCAGAAACATACCTTATGTTTTTAGAGTCTGAGGTTTACAAAGGGAGATGGGAATACATTCCCTCTCTCCCCAACCTGAGAACAAGTCAAATCAAACAAATTAGTATGGGGTACAGTATTAGTCAGGCCTTTTTTAATTGTAACTCTCAAGCAACAGGAAACTACAATTATCTGGCATCTACCAATCCCCATGGGTGCCGGTTAGCTGAGAGTTTACTGTACAATCTTTGAACTTCTCTGTGTCCAAGAATGCCCAGAAAATATAAATTTTATAATCTAGTCCTGGACTCCAAGTCAGTTGTCTTCCTTTAAATGGTTCAGACTGTTTTCAAAGCCTTAGACTTTCTGGTTTGTGCTTTTTCTGATGTTAATTTGAGACCACTTACAATAAAAGAAGAAACTGATAATTTATAGAGGGTTGTTGGGCAGTTAAAATCATTGGTGAAATTCTAGAAGTCTCTAATGTCCAAAGAAAGAGACTGAAGAGCTGATATCCTACTTCAAAAGCCGTTTTGATTACCTGTTGGCCCACTTCAGTGTTTTATATTGCTCTGCAACAGTTTTTGGAAGTATTACAATTGTATGTGAAGTTGGAAAGAGGGTTGTTGTAGAACATACATTATTTTTCTTGGGAAGAGTGTCTCTCTCAAAGTGTTTAACTGTCAATGAGGATCGGAGGACATACTCAGCTGTATGTGGTGATTTTAATGGATGCGGAATAATTTATGATGATCATAGTTGCAAAAAATTATCCTTGGTAGCAAATCAAGAACTTCATAACATAAAATTTCTGTTCATTAGATGGTAATGATCTCCCCAGTGACTTGTTCTGTAGCCGATTGTCTTGCAGTGCCAAAACTGAAGAAATATTGGAATTGGAGTTTTCTATATTAGGATAACGAACCGGATGCTGTCTGTTTTCAGAAAAAAAACAAAACTTGAGTAGGGAAGTAATTTAGAAAGCAGCATGTTCCCATAAATGTGGAGTCACTTAAGATACTTCATGGAGTCATCTTTGAGGGGTGTCTGGGACTTATGCTAAAATGTTTCCTGAACTTATGCTATATGGACAAGGGATATAATTTCGAACAAGCGTTTTTACCCACTTTACTCATCTACCGCTAAGGAAACCAAACAAGAGAACAGCTGCCACTAGCATGATTGAACACAGACATGACTAAACTCAAGTGAAATACTGAGAGAAATGCAAGATGAAAATATATTAAGAAAGTTGCAACAAGTAACAGAAATTCCAGATATGCAAACACACTTGCTCACGTTTAGAATGTCAGTCAGTTAACATTATGCTGCCTTTTTTGTCTGAACTTTAGTTTGCATCACCTATAGACCTTTTTACCTACTGTTGTCTGTAGATTTTTACAGTCTTTTATGGCATTTATATCATGTTATCGAAAGATGAAAAAAACGAATGCTATTTCATAGGCCCCAAAACATCTAAACATGAAAATATCGAACAATCAGAACAGTGAATTTTTTCCCATGCTGCTCCGAAACACATACAAACAACACAAGCGCATCAAACAAACAGCAACCGCACACACACACACACACACACACACACACACACACACACACACACACACACACACACACACACACACACACTTAAATTCCTACATCTAACGCTACACTAAACTAAACATATACTACTATCTACCCACTTACCTTAACCCAGACTCTAACCCTAAGGTCTGTCACTATCGCACACACGCATAACCCGCGCCCTAACCCTAACTCACTTAACCCGCCCCTAACCCTAACATACAAACACTCGCACACTTAACTGAACCCAACCCGTAACTTTCCACCACAGCGCTAAGAATAGCGAAGCCACAGAAATGACCAACTGAATTCTTTCCCGAGGAAAGAATTCGCTGTTCTGCAGCTTCGCTATTCTTAGCATTTGCTGAATAGTGTTCGATATCAGAACATTTGAAGTTTTAATACTAAGGTGTTAAGGTGTTTAAGGTGTTACAGTATCGCACACCTTTGTTAGGCCACTCCTACATCTGTTTGTAATAATAATGTTGCATGTATGTATCCAAGGAAAATAAGTGCCATTTGAAAGTTTGAGAGCTTTTTTAAGTGTTCTGTCCAAATCTCTCTTGTTTGCTGTATTATACAGTGTCCATCTATCCTCAAAAAATAGGCATATAATTTGTTTCTGTTAAAAAGGGGAATTAGTGTGTGTGTGTGTGTGTGTGTGTGTGTGTGTTTTCATATGTGTATGTGTATTGGTGACTACAACTTCACTCAGTCATGCTGGTGCATTATGTAGTTTGGTTTCCTGTATATTGCTGTGTTATCTGCAGAATCAAAATAAAGCTGTTGGAGCTGAAAGCTTTCTCTCTTGTCTCAGCCAGTCTGTCACGTGTTTTAGAACCAAATATTGACAGATGTTAGGACATGGGGAAAATCACACAAAAGTTAAAAGAATTCAGTAGCTATAATTGGTGGTGGCAAGTTAACAATTAGGTGACCAAGCTATGCACCTGAACATTGGAACTGGATGCTTCCAGTTAAGGCCATAAGGTTGAATACATTAGTATAGTTCTGCAGTGTAGAGAATTGTGAGTAAAATTTCTGTTTCTGTTACTAATCTCCAGGGTGTGTGGCTCATGTGGGCAGCTTGCATGTTCTTTCCATGTTTCTGTATTTCTCTGGGTGCTGTGGTTTTCTTTTGCCTCTCATAAATGTATATGCTGATTGGATACATTAAATTCTCCATATGCAATGCAGTTACTCTTAATCTTGTGGGTCCAGGTCATGGCTGAAGGGGTCTGAGAAGTAGCAATTCATTTTACTCAAAAGAATAAATTTAAAAAAGCGAAGAATTTTTTTTTTTTTACAGGGAATTTGTAGTTTGAAATAATCTTAGAAATTACGTGCAGCCACATAACCTCAATATCATACTCTTCCCCAAAATAATGCTCCCCAAAAGTAAGCTCTGCTTCAACAGCACATAGAATGGATGGCGCCAGGGTGCAGTCTGGTGTAGGGATCCATTGCTGTTCCACATACTGTTAAATATAGAAAGTCTATCGATTAAATGGGCCGAGTCTACATATTCTATACAAGTTTGTACATATTTTAGGCAAACAAATCATAATGAAATATTGAGGCAAGATAATTTTAAGTCCTAATTCAAGCAATAAACTAAAAGATAATATATATAAATATGATATCACTTCACTGAAAAGATGCTCGTTTATGCTGTTGTACTGAGCTGAGAAGCCATTTGCTTTAAAAGAACACCTGACATAGGAAAGGTATTGACCTTTATATAACCCAAGTCTTTGGAAAGGGTTTACAGACTTTTTTAAAAAAAAGTTGCTTAAATGCAACAATTTTGGCCATCTTTCTAGTATCAGCCAGTAAATCCTGTCATGAGAAGAGGTACATGGTGACTCAGTTCATTTCTTAATTTTCTTAAATTGAGAGAATTTGCAGACACTTTGATATGGAAGATGCAGACTTATGATGTACAGGGACAAATAGCAACTAGCTTCTCCTGCCCTATGGGAAGGTGGGAAAGTCTGGTGACATTTTCTGTGCTGTAACTTAGTGTGGTCTTTTTTATTTTATTGGATATTAAATTATTAGGTTCTTTAAGGAGTTTGTGTTATTTCTGCATTATCCAGAAATAATTTGTGATGAGGTGAATCAGTGCACACATGAGCTACTTTTAAGCCTCAAAGAGGGATTGGTTATCCCTAGTGTCTGGACATTCAGGCTTTCCATAAGAAATCTATTCCATGCTATCCGTTAATTCCTAATACACTGACTAGGGCTTCGGTCAGATCTACATACAAGCATATTTTTGTCCCAGCATTAGACATTGTCTAGTAAAGCCTTAATGTGGCACCAGGTTTTTGTTTCTAGTCCTTTCCTTGTTTTCAGGATCACACACAGGGATCTTCAACTCATCCATGCCCTTAGAGGGTTTAAAACTTAAAGTCGGAAGGATTTTTCATTTTTTTGTCATAAAATTTGATCCTGTTTTGAAGAAATAAGACACTTGAAATCTAGCTAATATCTCTAAACTGGTGTGGAAATTCAGATAGCATCCTAAACGTTGTCCTTTTGGTTAGGCAGTCTTCTTGGAATCCATGCTTTTCTCTGTGCTATTGTTAACTTTTAATAAGAATCATTGAACAATGAACTTTATTTGCATCAATAAATCTGATTCTTTCATAGGTTCAAACAGCTTTGTATAGTGATATTTAAGTATATGTGATACTTTTTTTCGGCTTCAGACTTTATTGTGTCAAGAAAGTCCCCTCCCACTGCATATTTGGGAATGGGAGAGTACTGAGCAAGGTGCATCTTCAAGAATGCTGTATTGTCTGCACTTTGATAGCTGTATGGTTACAACACTTACTTTCTGTTATAATCTTTGTGTTATGCATTTCTACTTTGATATTTGTATGTGTTTTTTTTGTTTTTGTCAGTTTATTTCTCAGCTTGGACTTTGCTCAACCGCTACCTTAAAAGGTATAGAGGCCCTCTGATCTTTGTGTAGTCATTCAGTGGACCTGAACCTTGCTTCTGAGTACTTTTTAGGAAGAGGTTGCACCATCACGTAGGATAAGACATCAGGGCAAGGATGGAACTGACAACAGGAAGAATCGGGGGATGCCTGAATACAGCATTATTTACAAATCCTAAAGGTCGAAGTGTTTCTAATCTCTTCTCCAGTGAATGAGGCCATCATTTTCAAAAGTCCTCGCATAACATAAAATCCAAGAGTAGAGTTGAATGTGCTCAGCCTTTCAAACAAACACAGGCACCAGAATATTTACAGCAGACATAACTAGCTGTAGAGAAAGACTATCCCACTGATGCCAACTACAGCTTTGTACTGCATATCTTTGCCAACCTCTAGAGCTATATTTCTTTTATAGAGCCCTCTTCACCTCAGTTCTGTGTTGAACAGGTGTCTCAAATTTAACCATAGCCATTCCAGACTAGATTTAGGACAGAACCATAATACCTGGTCAGATTGCCTTTTCCTTGTTCAGCTCAGCTACTACCATACACTCTACAATTATGATGTTTGCTGTGTAAGAGAGACTGTTCTAACTTCCCCATTTAATTTCATTATTATTAACCTGTATTAAGCTAATTTTCTTGGGTTCCTATCAGCATTTTGAATGTTGAAAACGCCAAATTTAATTTCATCTAACTGAAATGTTCGAAATCTCAGAAAAGCGAACTGACGGAACATTGATTTCTTTCCCAGGGAAAGAAATCGGTGGGCCGTCATCGAAGTTTGCTATTTCCTCCACTGTGGTCCGGTCTTGGAGTTGGTATATTTAAGTAGGGGGGGCTGGGGGCACAGCCCCCCACTTCTGTTAGTGTTTAAAGTATTACAATTTTTTTTTTGCACGGAACACCGATTTCTTTCCCTGGGAAAGAAATCGATGTTCCGTCAGTTCGCTGTTTTGAGATTTCGAACATTTCAGTTCGATGAAATTGCATTCGGCGTTTTCAGTATTTGATATGCTGATATAGACCCAGTTTGCTTCATTTGCTCCTTTCTGTGGAACATACACACCATAGAAAGGGAAGTTCTTCAGCCTGTCAGTTAAAATCGTGCTACTTCATCCAATAATCAAATTCACACTGCCGTACCAATCAAATTAATGTAAACTGATATATGCATCCCCTGATATAAACTGAACTCGAGGTATTATGTTAGTCATAACAAGAAACCATTTGGAAGATTGGTATGCTATATAGGGATGTGACTTTTATGATCATCTGTAGCAGAGCAGCTATACCTTTTTATTTTTCTGCTGCCATATGTCCTGTATACATTAGAGTCTACTTTTGAAGCCCAAGTCTTGCATAACCAACTTTAAAAATCCTAAGTCGAAAATCACGAAACTTCAGAAATCCATCAGTTTTTACCAGGGTAAGTAAATATGTGGCCAACTGAAAAAGAAACTCATGCCATGGTAAGTAAAACCCACCTAGTTGGGGGGCTGTAACCCCCCCACACACACTGTATTTTGGTTAGTTGGTTATTCAAGCAGCACACAGTTTGACTAACTGTGTACGATTCAATACTGGCACAGTAGTCCGAAATGGAGCTGTTTGCCATTAAGATTTATGCCTGTTTTAGCGGTTAAGCAATTAAGTAGATGGCTGTATCCCAATGCCTTACTGTTGAGCATAGGTGAAGAGTTAAACCTTCTTGGAAAAAGCGATTATAATGCTTCTGAACATCTCTCTCAACTGCCAGATTTTTGGCTCAGATTTTTGGTCTTTCTCATAAAATTTGTTTTCTGGCAAATCAGTGAGGATTGAAGTCACTAAATAATGACATTCATTTGAGTTTCAGATTTCACATCCTTTTAGAAAATGCATGCTAACACAAATCTTGTTACTCTAGCAACTGTCTATGTTTATAAGAGCAATATTAAAAATCTTTCCTTATTTTTGGGCCTTTCCCCTATTATTTTAGGCTTTGTCCAGATTTCTTGCTCCAGGAGGTTGACTGGATGTGGCGATATTGTAGTAGTAAACCTATAGGCTTTCTTTGAACATTATTGTTTCTGTCAAACAGCACAAAAAATCTGACATAATTGTTTACTGTAGACTCCAATGACAGAATCACACTTTTTCTCCTAGAACTGAATTCATGCAGTACAACAGTATTACATCTAGTGCAATGCCCCATGATTTTAAAATACCTCACAGAGGATGACTTTTTATTGCTTCATCAGATGTTGAACAGAGACCTCTCAGGTAGTCTGTTACAAAAACAGGTGTGAGAAAAGTATGTCCTTTCACAAAGACTCCATCTGTAAGTTGGATGGACGTATGTCCAGCTCAGGTTTGGCTCTCCACTTCACATCTATTGCTTGCTTGGATAGTGTCCAGCATTCCTGTCACAGTGAATAGAATAAAATAGGTGTTGGAAAAATCAATGAAACATTTCTGATGAGAGAGAATAACTGGAGGAAGAGTTTGCATATATATTTTCATTTTTGGTGCAACTCCCTCTGGTAATGAATCCTGTTGAAAGTCAATCTTTTTGTTTACATTATTGCCAGACAGAGAAGTTGAAGAGAGATAAACCAGACACATTCTCAGTTTGCTGTGAGGTTCTTTCAAACTGTGACGGTCATATAAAATGGATCTTCATAGGTGAATACTAGGCTAACTTCCCTGAAGGGCAATTTTAAGCGTAGGCAATAAGTTGAGATCAGAATTAAACCCTGTACCTTGTGCCAGTGAGACAAAGACCTTAAATATGCCAAACCCACCTTGTGTACCTTTCCTGAGGCAAGAATCATGGGATGCTGCTTGTTACAGAAATTCATTGTTTCTGTTAAGCTTCCCTTTGTTTCTTTGCATCATGTGCACAGTAAGTAAGAAGTAAGGCCAGTATTGATGCATCTTGTATTGAACTGTCAAGTATCCTCACTGCTACTTAATTTTTTCTTTTCTCTTGGTATATTTCTTTATTTAAAACAGAAAAAACAAAGCGAGTCCCTTGGTATATGGAACATTTTTGGGGAGAGTCTTGCACAGCCCATGTAGCAGACTGACTTCTATTGCACATTTCCTCCGACAGACAACTGTCGCTGCACCACTCCAGAATAAAATAAAGTATTGAATATTTCATAGGGTTTTTTTGGGTCTCTTGTCACCTTTAATCAACCAGTAGTACCAGGAACTGTACGATTACCACAAAGTACCCCTTGTTTTCTTGAAAATAGAAACCATTATATTTACAGTGCTTGTAATGTTATATGGATGCAAAGTTTTTTTTGTAGTGTTTTTTTTTCTCATTTGTTTTCTGTATTTTTTGTAAAGAATTATAGGATTCTTATATTGCATGTGTGAGGATATTGCAGATACACTTTACTAACGAGAGAGAGAGAGACAGTATGCATGTACACACTGGGTACCACTGATGGGCTGATTAACAGTCCATTCACTTCCTTATCACCACCAGCTCCCCTTCCAACCACCCCTTAATCCTTTATTTTATTCCAGCTGCTCCACATCTTTTGCTACACCTTCCTAGGAATCTTAGACACATTCCGGCAGTGGTTGTCAAACTTTATTATCATTGCTCCTTTTAAAGCAGGAATTCCTCTTACCATGTTAATTGTACATAGGCTAATGCTGCAAAATACCCTTACTGTGCTAATGGTACATAGGCTAATGCTCCTATTATGACTTATTTTACCTCATTTTAAAGAAAAAAAAATGCTCTGGCAAAGCACCTATAAACCCAGTGATGAGCAGTTCATAGGTACAGACTCGCACTATCCCTACAACTGAATAGTGGCTGAACTGTAAACTATTTTTTCTATATACACCCCAATGAAAACCAACTACAGATCACAAAAGCATTTTGTAACCCTCCTACTTATAAAATCCAATAATGATTTAACTACTGAATCTGTGTATGTGGCATTAATAATAAATGGTCCCAATAAGAAGGTTGGGTACATCAACATATCCCTACAATACTAGCAGTCAGAGTCATGTCTAAAAACACTTTTAAATTCCCTTTTATTTTTTACCCCCTTCTCTTATACTTAGTTCCCAGACAGTGGACCAGGCATTAGTCATGAAGGTGGTGTTTTTGGCTTTTTACATGTCAGTCGAATCCTGTAAAATCATTCGACTATTGATCATACAGAGTTCATTAAATGTCCTAAATGGTGACTTTGTATAATATGGAAAAAAAATCAAGCAGAATGCAATAAAACTGCACCCTACTATGTGAGCAGCAGAAAAGCTCCAGTACGTAACGCAGGCAATGTCACAACAGCTGCTCATTATAGGTGGGTACTAGGCTATCTGCCCGAAAGCATTTATAAGCCTAGCCAGAATGTGTTGTCTTTTACTGTCCCCTTAGATTAGTTCCATGTGCCTCTGTCCAGCACAGCCACTGAAGTGATCCTCGGGGTAAACTTTGTTTCCCATCCACTTGTCAAGATTTCTTTTGAAGAGTGTTAGCGAGGAGCTCTGCCTAATGTAGATTGGAATCTTGTACTTGGACAAGGAATCTATTCCTCCAGCACCTCCTATTTATTGTTGTAGTGAGGTTTAGATCCTTAAACCGTGTGGCTCAAGGGGATAAGGTTTTCTTTAGGTGGAGCATGTCCGTCAATTCTGGGTTGGATATGGCCTTGTATGTCAAGCAGAGATCACCTCTGAGTAGGTGGTATGCAACTAAGTACAGCTGGAGTTTCTTCATTTGAGCTGCATAGGGCATCTGTTTGAGGCCAGTGATCCTCTTGGTGAGGTACTTCTGTGGTCTTTCCAGCTGTTGCAAGTGTCTTATAAGGTGCATCCCAAATGGGGTGTTGTACTCTATGATGGGTCTGATGAGTGGTGAGTAGAGGGGCACAAGGACCTCTTTTGATCTGGATGTGAACCCTTTTGTGATTAGGTGGGCCACATAGAAGGATTTTCTAACCACCTTGGCAATGTGATTATCAAAGGTGAGATTACTATCTACTTGGGTCCCCAGATACCTTATTACATCTTCAGTATTTAGGGGACTACCACATACATGGTAGTTTGTGGGTACTTTGTTTTTTTTTCCAAAGGGGATGACTATGCACTTTTTAGCATTTAGCTTGAGGCCATGATTTTGACACCAGGTATCCATCTCTGTAAGACCCTTTTGAAGGCTGTCTGTGTCAGCCGGAGAGTCAGTTATAGCCCCTAGTTTGCAGTCATCTGCAAACTTGGTCAGCCATAGTCCTCCTGTGCTTGCCTGTACCTTTGAGAAGTATATGCCAAGCAGGAGGGGTCCTAGGACTGAGCCCTGGGGAACGCCACTTGTAACCGGTTTAGAGTCTGACCTAGCTCCCACAACTCTCACCATGTGGGTTCTGTCCATGAGCCATTTGGCAACCCATCTGTGATGTAGGGGTTTATGTTCAGGTTGCAGAGCTTGTCTATAATACCAGAATGGGGAATGGTGTCGAAGGCCTTTGCGAGGTCTAGGTAGGCTGCGTGTACCACCTTTCCCTCATCTATAGCTGTGGTAACTATCTTAAAGAAGTCCACCAGGTTTAGGAGGCATGATCTGCCCTTAACAAAGCCGAACTGGGTAGGGTCCAGTGTTTGGAGGTTCCTAATGTCTCTGTTAATGAGTTCCATGATGATGTGCTCCATAGCCTTGCAGACCAAGCTAGTCAGGCTTATAGGATGATAGTTACCAAGGTCTGTTGTGGCTCCACCTTTGTGGAGCGGAATAACCATTGCTGTGTGCCACTCTGTGGGTACGTAGCCTGTGGAGAGGCTGAGTTTGAAAAGTGTGTTTAGGTGAGGGGTTAGTTCGTCTTTGAGCTCATGTAGGATGCAGCCTGGGACACCATCTGGTCCCATTGATGCTGTTTTTGGCTTTGGAGAGGGCTGTTTTAACCTGAGTATCTGTGATTCCAGGGACTCTACATTCTTCTGGTATGGTTATGAGCCCTTTTGAGGGTGAGAGGGGGGTGAAGTTTGCACTGAACCTGTCTGCCAGGATGTTGGTGATATCGGTTGATTCAGTGTATTTTGTGCCATTCTGCACTAACTCTGAGCAGATCTGAGCATTGCCACTTAAATTCTTGACCTAGCTAAAGAGAATGCCTTGTGGTTATCTTTGGAGTCCTTGGCAATTATTCTTTCTAAGCTAGCCTTGGATGATTTTATGAGGGATCATAGTTTCTTGCTGATAACTGATCAGGGATGTCTTCCCTTCTTGGGATTTTACTCTTTTCTGTACTAGTTTCCTCCTTCTATTGTATAGCTTGTTTATGGCAGGAGTCCACCAGACTGGTTTCCTTTTCTTGGAGGAGTGAGTCTTGGTTTTGCTTGGGGATAGCATGATCCATGCATTCTTGTTAGGTGCCCATAGCATGCATTAGTAAAGTATTTTGCGGCTTGGATAGCTTTATCCTTTAGTGTGGGGGCTTTGAAACTTTCCACCTCGGACTTAAGTAACATGAAGTTTGCTTTTGAAAAGTGTTTCACTGTGGTTTCCTGTCCAGGGGTGGGGTGGAATGTGGATATCTGAAGTTATTTGTTTATGGTCAGATCTAAGCAGCAAGGGGTTGATCATGTTGGTGATGACCAGGTCCAATATACTACCACCTCTGGTGGAAGTGTTAACCAGTTGAACCAGGGTGTTTGAGTTAATAAATTCTAGGAAATGTTGGGCTAGGGAGTTAGTTACTTCAGTAGTTCTCCCAGTTAATGTTTGGGTAATTGAAATCATCCAATATCAGGGTGTTTGGTAGGACCTTTGTTTCCCAGTGTTTCCAGAAAAGCAGAATGGGGATCCTGGGACATGGTGGGTGATCTGTAGCAACATACAATTTGAGCTGTAGTTTTGCCCGTTGTTAGTTGCACGTGGATGATCTCTGAAGCATCGTGCTGTGCTACTAACCTGGAGGTGTGGGTATCCTTGATGAATATGGATACGCCCCCGCCTTTTGTATTTCGGTTTGGGTTCTGTGGCCGAAATGTGTGGTATGAGTTGTAGCCTGGTAGTGCTGGAGTGCTCTCTGGAGCCTTAACCCAGGTTTCTGTTACTGGACATAAATTGATTTTCTCCATACTGAGGAGTGCCTCGAGTGTGTGCATTTTGATGTTTAGACTTCTGGCATTGAGTAGCATTACCCTCAGTTTTTTGTTACTTGTGCTATTTACGGCGGTGGGTTTGTCTTTTGAGCCTAGCCAAAAAAAGGCACTATGGGGGTGGCAAGAGCCTTGGCCAGTATTCAAAAGCCTAATGGTGACAGTGCAAGCTGTCTCTAGAGAAGCAGGGTGGCTTGTTGAGCATGTCATCCTAGGCGGACAGACACTAGATCCCCTTTGAATGACACCAGAAACTTAGCCAATCTCGAGAATTTTTTCTTTATAGTGTGGTATCATTCTTGGTAAGGGCAGAATGCTACTCAGGGTCCGGGTCATACCAGCCAGGGCTACGTGATCAGAGAGCTCTTCCATGTCTCTTCATGTAGTCCAGGGAGGTACAGCTCAGGTCATTAACACCAACATGGACAATGACAGAGTCATATTTGTACTTGTTCTGGAGTGATCTGAGTGCTTGTGTTATGTGGCGGATCCTGGCACCCGACAGGCAGCTAACAGTAACCTTCTCCTTATTTAGCCTGGTGAGTGGGACGTCAGTGTGCCTGACTTTAGAGTCACCTATTACTAGTATGTTGGGTATGTTATTTTGCCTTAAGGGCCGTGCTTGCATGGCACACTGGTTTTGTGAAGTATGTGTTTCATGATTTGTGTTGGGGGGTGGAGGTTGCTTGGACGATTTTTTTGGAGGTCTCTGTTACTTTTGCAGATTTTTATTTAGAGCCTCCGAGTATGTTTTCACGCATTTGTGTGTTTTTTGCTGGTGCTGGTTTAATGGGCTTATGTGAGCCTGGTGGTGTGATGCAAGTATTTCCCTTCTCTTGACTGTCTGATCCAGTCTTGGGTTGAGAGAGCTTAGCCTCCAGTGTGGCTGTATAATTGCATCTCTCGCATGTATTAGTGTTTGGTGGTAGGAGGAGGGGGTTGTCTGTGTACATGAGGCAGTTCTACATTACCTATAGAGAGTAAGGTCACTGATTCAAGGTTTGCTGTGGATAATTTTTTTTTTTTTTTTTTTTAGGGTTATAGTACCCAGCGTACGTTTTGACATTGATTGACATTTAATTATTTACTTAACAATGATTAAATCTCTTATTTAACTGAGATTTAGTCTCAGTCCAGCCACATTGTACTGTTTTACTATGGGAGCGCATGGATATGATAAAATGGAGTCTCCTACCCATGGCCAAGGGTTTCCAGGCTGTCAAGTCGATTTTTTTTTATTTTTTTTTTTTTTTATCATACAAAGATTTGTCATTTAAGACTTTCAGCAAAGTCTTTTTGATCAACAGTTAAATGATTTTACAGGATTCTACTGTAGGTAGGTGACAGACCACGGTGGTGCAGCAGTTAGCATTGTTGCCTCGCAGCAAGAGCCTTTCCAGTTTGATTCTTGGCTGGAGCACCTTCTGAGCAGAGTTTGCATGTCCTCCCTGCGGTATAGTGAATTTAAATACATATGCAGGTAGGTGCATGCGTGTGTGGGTGTGCCTTCTTTGAAAGTTGGATGCCGGGTTGGCAACTCGACACTATAAAAATTCACTGCCTATCATTATCAGACTGGAGTTCCACTGTGGCGACCCCTAACCAGGATAAGACATGTTAAGAAAAAAATAACTTTTGTCCTGTTTTCATTGCTAAAAGTAATGGGTGAAATGAATGAGATCCTAATGGGGCAATGTTGCAGTTAGTAATAGGTATCTGTACTTAACTTATTTTAGCTACTGTCTTTTTATACTTCCTCCTGCAGCCATGTCCATCTTAGAATCTATTTTAGTACAAACACTTGGTATAACTAGAGTTAATAGATTATCTATGGAGATGTCGGCTCACAGTTAGACGTTTCCCGTTCGATTCTCAGTTAGAGCGTCTTCTGTGTGGCAACATGCGTGAATGGGCATTCCTTCATAGAAGGTTGGGCGTTAGCCCGGCAAGCCAGCACATAAAACTCTACTGCCAATCATTAGCGGACAAAATTCTCTTCTCAGAGGTACACTGATAAAATTTTGTACATTATAATCTCATTATGGTTATTTTTAAGAGGGACCTGGCCTAACCCTGGCTCTAACTCCTCTCTCATCAATGTAATTATTGATAATATTACAAACTTAAGAAGTTTATCATTCTACCATATGGTCTCTGTCACTATCGCCCCATTCTTTCTCATTGTTAAGTCGAACTAAGGCTGCCTTCTAAACCTACACCCTGCTACTTATTCTTAATCATTTTTAAACTTGTGACAAACTGCAATCTGCTCAACAGAATGGAATGAATTCTTGGCTACTGGACCTACCACTATAGTATATATTCATGCTACAATTCAAAACAGACCTCTGCCATTAAAACATACAAAGTTAAAGGCAACTGTGCTCCATGGATTTCAGCAAGCCTAAAGGATGAAATAAAAAATGACCAGGCCTGGAGAGAATGGAAAAGTAAGACTTGTAAAATAGTGAAAAAATGAGCCCCGAGAAAAACTACAGTGCTCTACTAGAATACTGACTAAAAATGCCAAATCAGTGTACTTCCAGAATCTTTCAGTTGCAAATTGGTAATCCAAAAATATTTCAGAACCAAACTCTTCAACCAACTCATCATGTGAAATTATTGAGGACATGCATGCAGATATTTCATCCAATTCTAAAACTTATCAACAACTCTTCACCCCTTTTATTAAATTAGTAGAATCATCCACTATGTGAAAAGGATTATTCTCCCTTCTACTTCAAAACTCCCACATATAAGAATTCTGACAAACACCTTAAAGTAATTAATTATATACGTAATCCACACTTCCACTGTTTGCATCCAGAAATGTGTAGAAAAGCAGCTGCATCATTGTTATCTAAGCTCTTGGGACACATTTTCACCCTATCGCTTATCCCTGGTATGGCAACTCCCCGCTTGAAGCATGCTTTAATTATACCCTTGCCTACTGCCCTCTCCCCAGATCTGTCACCAACTACAGACCAATAACAAATTTCTGTTTTCAAAAATAGTTGAGAAATGAATCTGTGCAAAGCTGTTCAAATAGTAACAGAAATGTGACATGTTTGATGACACTGCTCCAGACTTAAGTATAGGACAGCTATTTTCGCATTACTTCACAAATGTACTCCAATATGGAACATGTCCTTTTAACAGGAGCGGTTTGTCTTAATTTTATAAAGGACGTTTGAAATCATTAATCATAACCTTTGGCTAGATAAACTAATTTACTGTCTCCCACCACAAAAATTGTGGTTTAGAACTTATTTATTTCTTGGTTTAGACTTTATCTGCTGCATCTTTTACTGATACTGGACTAAATTCTTCTTTAACTGGGACTTCAGCAGCTGGGGTCCATCAAGATTTGGTACAAGGCCAACTATGTATAGCAACAGCCTCCCTTGAGACCTGCTTTATTTAAACATTACCATATACATTGACAACATGGTGATTCTCTGTTCAGAAGTCCTCATCCCAGTTATCATCTAATAAAAATAATAATAAAAGACCGTTTTTATCTGAAGTTGGCTCATTAACAAACTGGCCACGAACTCAAATCTGCTGCAGTGCTTTCCTTTACAGATGAGATTAAGGTCTCTGTACCAGTTTTATTGATCCCATATTTCCTTTTATCAGGAGCTAACACACCATGCAAGTAATTCAGAGCGTATGCATTAGGGTTTGAAACATAACAAAAGGAGGAATCCAGTACATCAAAAAGGAGTCAAAACCTTCACCATATGTGCCATATTTTCCAACAGTGGACAGAGTAAACCTATTTCAGTGAATTACAGCTTCTTCCTCAGTACTAGTTTGATATAATTTTCTATGACAGGTTATTAGCATAAGGATGTTGAAATAGCCTAGATGCGTTAGTAGTGTTAATAATTTATATTTTACTATAAGCTTACTGTTGGGACAATGGCCACATGGAAAACTGCCATTAAGAACTTCTCCAGTAATGCATATTTGTATAGAAAAATCCTCAAGTACCCATGTTTCTTAGACACCTAAAATTGTGCAATATATTTAGCTTGTCTGAAACATTAATAACCTCTGTCAACTATTAATTTATTTGTGGATCAGATACAAGAATATGCCAATGTTTTGTTAATGAGCTGTATAAATCAGCCAGTGCTGGAACCATAAATAGTAACTAGTTGAAGTGTATTATCCTGATAATCTTGTTTTTGATATTGTTAAAAGTTGGCTCTGTTTTGGGTGTCAGACAAGTATTTAGCCTTAGAAATGGTACCTGCTTTACAACCACAACTTTTGAACCTGTTTATTAGATCTGATACTCCTTTATTGTCATTAGCTGCAGAGCGACATTGTCTTTTCATCACAGGAACTGCGACTTTGTATGTTGGATATAGGTTCACAGGTGATTACTAGGCTAATGGCACAAGAGCCTTGACAAGCCTAGCTAATAATACCCAGGATATGATGATAATATTTCTTAATTCTGCACATATGGGATGGCGTAGTATCAGGTAGTGGATGTATGGGTATTTCGAGCCCTGAGTCATTTTACAGACTGCCTGTGTCCATAAGGGATATGGGCAGTGCCCCAGGTGTGAATTTATGGTTTCCCATTCATTTATCCAAACCATGTTTGAAGAGAGTAAGGGACAGTCTTTGTTTTCTGAAAATGGGAAGTTTATTCCATAAACAAGGTAGTCTTTGGGATCCAAATCTGTTTCTCCAGTAAGTTCTGTTAGAGTCACAAATAAGGTTTAGGTCCATGGAATGCATAACCTTTGTATAATTTTTCTTGTAAATATGTAACATTTTCATTGGGGCTGGACCAGAAAATGCCTTGTAGGTCAGGCATAAGTCCTCTGTAAATAAACAATATGAGACAGGATAAAGGGATAGGGCTTTAGTTGATCTGCATAAGACATGTGTCTTATGCTTTGTATTTTTTTACTGAGGAACATGTGGGGCCACTACAGTTGGTTTAAGTGGTTAGTTAGGTACATGCAGAAGGGAACATTGTACTCGATTATGGGCCTGATGAGGGCCAAGTCCAATGGTGCTAAGACTTCCTTTGATCTTGATGCCGTGCCTTTACTTATAAGTTGAGCCAGGCAGAAGGATTTTCCTCATTACTGTAGCTACCTGGTGGCCAAAGTTTAGGTTACTATCGTTTCCTAGGTCCCTCACCACTGGGTCTACTTCTAGGGGTGTGCTATCAGTATTATAATTTGTAGGGATATCTGATTTACTGAAGGGTATGATTGCACATTTTTTAGCATTTAGTCTAAGACCATGGTTTTGGCACCATTGCTTGTCATTTTTGGCCTGTTTGTAGGATATCAACATCATTTGGGGATTCGGTGATTGCTCGCAGCTTACAGTCATAAAACCTGGTGAGCCAGAGTCTCCCAACATTGGCTTTCACTTCCGAGAAGTATATACCAAACAGGAGTGGTTCCAACACTGAGCTGTGTGAGACACCACTAGTAACAGGTTTCTTATTGAAAGTGGATTCACCTATCTGGACAATATGCCCTGTCAGTGAGCCAGCTGGATAGCCATCTAATGATGCAGGGGTTTTTACCTAACTCAGTAAGTTTATCTATGAACTCCAAGTGGGGGATTATGTCAAAAGCTTTGGCTAGGTCTAGATAAGTGGTGTGTACCATTTTACCCTTATCCATGGCCCGATGACTCTCTCAAAGCCCACCAGACTTAACAAGCAAGATCTCCCTATGACAAAGCCCAGCAGAGTGCTGCCCCCCTGACATCTCAGATGCTCAGGTAAGAGCCGCCCTCTCCAAAGCAAAAAACACAGCATCAATGGGACCAGATGGTGTCCTGGGCTGCGTCCTACATGAACTCCAAGAAGAGCTAAACCCAAACATAAAACTACTGTTCAATCTCGGCCTTACCAGAGGATATGTACCCAAAGAGTGGCGTACAGCAACAGTGGTCCCTCTATACAAAGGTGGTGCCTCAACGGATCCTGGAAACGCCCCATAAGCCTGACTAGCTTGGTCTGCAAAGCTATGGAAAGGATCATCATGGACCTCATAAAAAAAAGATATTGGGGACCTACAGACACTGGATCCTACCCAGTTCGGCTTTAAGGGCAGATCCTGTCTCTTAAACCTGGTCGATTTCTTTGAAACAGTCACCAAGGCCATTGATGAGGCGAAGGTGGTCCACACAGCCTACCTGGACCTCGCAAAAGCCTTCGATACAATACCCCACTCGGGCATTATAGATAAGCTCACCAGCTTAAATATAAACCCCTATGTAACTAGATGGGTTGCAAACTGGCTCAAGGACGGAACCCACATGGTTAGAATTGCTGGAGCCATGTCAGACTCCAAACCAGTTACAAGTGGCATCCCACAAGGCTCAGTCCTGGGACCTCTCCTGTTAGGGATATATTTCTCGGAGGTACAGGCCAACACGGAAGGACTGTGGCTGACCAAGTTTGCAGATGACTGCAAACTGGGCGCTATAATCGACTCTCCAGCAGACACAAGCATCCTCCAAAAGGGCCTCATAGAAACAGACAACTGGTGCCATTGCCATGGCCTCAATCTAAACACCAAAAAGTGTATAGTCATCCCCTTTGGCAAAAACAAAGTGCCCACAAATTACCACATAGGTGGTAATCCATTAAGTACGGAAGAAGTAATTAGGGACCTGGGGACCCAGGTTGATAGCAATCTCTCATTTGACAACCACGTGGCCAAAGTGATTAGAAAAACATTTTATATAGCCCACCTAATCATGAAGGGATTCGCATCTAGATCAGGGGAGGTCATCGTGCCCCTTTACTCATCCCTCATCAGGCCCATAATTGAGTACAATGTCACTTTTGGGATGTACCTTACCAGACACCTGCAGCAACTGGAAAGACCCCAAAAGTACCTCACCAAGAGGATCAAAGGGCTCAAACAGATGCCAATATGCTGCCCGGTTAAAGAAACTCCAGCTCTACTCAGTGGCATACCGCCTGCTCAGAGGTGATCTGTGCCTGACGTATAAAGCCATGTCCAACCCGGAATTAATGGACATACTGCACCTCAGAAAATCCAAATCCCATTGAGCTACACACTTGAGAGACTTGAACCTCAGCACTGAAATAAATAGGACATGCTGAAGGGACAGATTCATAACCCAGAGGCTCCCTTCACTCTGGAATAAAATCCCAGTCCAGGTTAGGCAGAGTCCCTCATTGACTCTCTTCAAGAGGAATCTTGATGAGTGGATGGGGGATCATAGGTGAACCCCGGGTATCACTTCTGTGTCACTGTTAGACAGAGGCACAGTATACGAACCTCGAAAAAGGGCATAGCAAAATTAATTTAAAATGGGTGGCGAAAGCCAAACACACTCTGGCTAGGCTTAAAAATGCCCTAGGGCAGATAGCCTAGTATGAACCTATGAACAAAGCCAAATTGGGTCTGGTCCAGTTTTTGGAACCTTCCTATGTCCTCATTGATAGGGTCCATGAAAATTCTCTTCATGGCCTTGCAGATAAGACTGGTGAAGCTTATCGGTCTGTAGTTCCCTGAGTCAGTTAATGGGGCCCCCTTGTGCAGATGGACTATAGTTGCAGTCCTCCATTTCTCTGAGGCAAAGGCCACCTGGAGGCTGTGATTAAAGAGGATTTCTAGTGGCCCTGACGTTCTGTTTTAGGCTATTTAAGAAGCATCCTAGAATGTTGTTGGGACCCATAGAGGCTGTGTTTTGGGCTTTAGTAGTGCAGTAAGGACCTGTTTCCCTCATAATGACTGGTAGGGTGATAGTTACGAGCATTTTTTTGGTTGGAGGTGATGGGAGGGAGAAATTTGAACTGAAATGTTTGGATAGCAGGTTTGCTATAGTTTCAGGCTGTGTTGCCATTCATGATTAACTTGGCACACTGCTGAGCATTTCCCCTGAGGTTATGAACATAACAAAAGAAAGCTTTATGGTTATCTTTCACCTGGTAAGTTATCTTTGTCTCCTAGTTTGCAGATTTGACCAGCTGTCTAATATTTGTTTTTGGTGCAGCGGTTAGCGTTGTCGCCTCATAGCAAGAGGTTCTCCCATTCGATTCTAGGCTGAAGTCCCTTCTGTGTGGAGTTGCGTGTCCTCCCTGTGGTTGAGTGATGTTAAAGACATGCAGGTAGGTGCGTGTGTGAATGGGCGTGCCTTCTTTGAAGGTTGGGCATTGGGCTGGCAACTTGACACCGTAAAAATCCACTGCCAATCATTAGCGGATGGGAGTTCTGCTGTGGCGACCTCTAACCGGAAAAAGCCGAAAGACACTGACTGTCTTTTTACACTGTTTTGTCTGTTCTTTCTTCGCTTTGGAGAGGATTTTTTTTCCTTTTGTTGACTAGCCTATTTATGCTAAGGGTGCCTGGTAAGGGGGTTATCAGTATATCTTACAATGGAATCCCCATTAACTAGAATATTTTGCAGTTTGGTGTGTTGCCATATGGGCTTGGAAGTCGGGCTACTATGATTTTCGGAGTTGTGTGTTTTGTGAGGTGCTGTCTTTTTTGGGTGTGTGCAGTGCCACTGAAATATGCTTTTAGGAGGTCTTGTGGGTTTGGGTAGATTACACGCGAGTACCTCCACATATGTGGGTCTAGGTGTTTCTTTTTTAGTGTTGGTAGTGAGTGTTTTGGGTGTAATGCTAACAACCTAGTTTGTATTTTTTGTGTATGTATGTGAGAGCTTTGCCTCCAGTGACAGTGTAGCTACATCTCTCACACACTGTTTTCTCTGTTCTAAAATTAAATGGTTGTTAGTGAACATGAGGCAGTTACTCCACTGCCTCAGGATGCACATATCCACCATGCCAGAAACCGACATGACAGGGAAGTGCCTATCCATTATCCCAGTATTAGTAAATGGGAAAGAAGGAAGAGTCACTTAAAGGTCTAAGTGCGAGTGTTTAGTAGTATAGTATTAGATGTCCTGCAGTGGTGCTACCCTCTGCACAAACTGGCAACTTTTTGAGCAGCTGTGAACAGTGGGAGACTATGGAGAGCATTTTCTATAGAGGATTTTAAACTGGAGAGGTTTGCTTACAAACAAGGCATGGGTAGCTGTGTTTGTGCAAAATGCAAATGCAAGGCTTTTATACCAGCAGGATGAAAGACTTTTTTACACAGTTAAGCCTTCAGGCCAATCAGATAAACTCACAATAAGTCCTCCACCAGCAGTTCCCAACTTGGATGTGTTGAATCAGCCCTCTACCCCCACCGGAGTGCAAAAAACCCCATCTTAATGTAAAATGAACTGGTTTTAAGCTCAAGTATAGTAGTAAATGCTTTATGACAAAAGGCAGAATTCCTGCAGTATCCGGAATCATTGGAAATAAGTTAACCCTGATTATTGTTCACAAATACAGGAAAAAAGTGCACAAATGTAGGAGAACTTCTGCAAACACAGAAGAACTTTGCAAAACTTAGAAATATTTTGGCAAAATCAGAACAGCTTTTGCAGTATCTGAGAAGGTTAGGAAATAAACTAAGAGCAGTACAGTAACAAATAAATCACATTTCTTAAACAAGTGCTGGCTAAAAAAAGTGATAAATTGAACCTAATCAATAAATACAGCACAGACATGTTAAATAGCATGTGCTATGGAATTTCAACATATGAGTGATGTTGAAGTAAAAAACAAATTGGCTTATGTACTTTGGATTTGTCTGTCCTATATATGAACTAACCCGACTGGGAAGGGCTAAAAACTTTAGACTAGTGTCTATAACTACATCTTCTTTAGTACTAAAACTAACCTAGAACCCCCATCAAACTCCAAAGCTTT